>NC_090793.1:20230000-20460000 GCF_040054535.1 Antennarius striatus | reverse complement strand
TGTTGAAAGAGGCGCACAATGACCCGCGGGGAGCCGGGGTCCGGTCCGGTGTTGACCCCTGACCCCGTCCACACTCACCCAGCGCCAGGTTCAGCATGACCTCCTGCTCCGCCGCGCTCCCCCCCCGCAGCAGGCTGTACACCGAGCCGACGAGCCACGGGACGACGTGACCGGACAGCTCCACCAGCCGCACCAGCGGCCGGATGCCCCCCCACGGGGAGCCCTCACAGGCGCACACCCCCAGCCGCTTGGACAGCCACAGGTCGATGGCCAGCAGGAACCTGAGCGTGATGGAGACCATCGGTTGGCTCAGACTCACGGAGAAGTCCTCGGTTTGCCCCCCGGAGGGCAGATGGGCGCAGCTGGAGCTCCGGCGGCGGCTCTCAGCTGACGACCGGTTCCCGCCCCCGGTTCCACGGGAGCCGCTCCGCCTCGGTGAGGACATTGTGGTCAGATTGTGCGGGACTAATCTGTCCGTACCGACCCCCGGCGGTCAGAACGCGCGTTGATCCCGCGGCTCCGGGACACATCCCGCTCCCTGGGGGGACCGGAGTTAGGAGTGGACGAGTCCGGTCACGTGGTCACATCAAGCTCCTCATTAATTTAAAGTTAAGGCGGGGGCGGTTAAAGAGGACAACCCCCACGGGGGGGGGCACAGCCCCGACAGCTCCAGTGTGACAGACATGTGCTGCGTCATGCTTTATGAACAGAGGATCACATTTCTATTAACACAATATCACTGAATCCAACACAAACCAACAAACCAGCCCGAAGCTCAGTTTTACGACTTATTTACGGGTCGTGAACGCAGCACGAAAAGTGGTGGATTCACTTTCTGATGGGTTAAAACATCATTAATGTCCTGCTATAGTAATAATAATAGTAATAATAATAGTAATAATAATAATAATAATAGTAATAATAATAGTAATAATAATAATAATAGTAATAATAATAGTAATAATAATAATAATAGTAATGATAATAATAGTAATAATAATAATAGTAATAATAGTAATAATAATAATAATAGTAATGATAATAATAGTAATAATAATAATAATAGTAATAATAATAGTAATAGTAGTAAGTTAGGACATTAACTTTGTTCACTACGTTTAGTCAGAGTTAAGATGGGCTGAACTACTGCATTGTGGGAAATGTAGTTTTTGGTCAAAGCACACTTTTGACCTATTTATTTTGAGACACTCTGACCTTTTATGCTCTGGGGGGCACAGAAACTGTTGTGGAGGGCCACATCTGGCCCCCGGGCCCTGAGTTTGACTCATGTGCTGTAGATTTACATCAATCAAAAGCTGCAGTCTAGAAGGGACTTCCGGTACTCTGCCGGTAACGGGACGGCAGAGGCGTGGCCAGGAGGAATCAGACGAGGGAGACAGAACAGCGTGAAGAGAGAGGAACCGCTTTTATTGATGAGTTTTTCAGTGATGCTGGGGGGTGAATGGGGGGGTCCATCCTTCATCCTCCATTCAGATTTAACAGATAAAACCGGAGCCTCTCCATCACCTCTTCTTGAAAACGTCAAAAACAAGTCAAAACAACATGTTCTTGTTTTCAGATGGATACGTCATCACTCCCACCCCCGTGACGTCATCTGTGGCTCATGAGGGCCTGGTACTCCCTCTGGTGGCTGAACAGCCTCAGGAACACGTCGAACTTTCTCTTGTAGAAGCTGGAGGGAAGGAGATCAGAGTTGGGTCGGACTCGTGTTCCTATCGGCTTCACGGCGACAGAACTTTGAAATGAATTTCCACAGACCGCAGCAGGGGCCAGCGTTTGACCTCTCACCTCTGGACGGCAGCGTCAGGAACAACCACTTTCCCCACTTTACACATTTTTTCCATCGCTTCCTAAAACATTAAGGACAGATAAAATCACCCAGTAGATCACGACCCGTCCTGACCCGAGCCGTGCAGCGGGTCCAGCAGGGCGGGGGTCATGACTAGTACAGCCAGGGGCCCCCCACCCCTGCTGTCTAAAGCAGCAGCATCCAGTCGCTCGGCTGCGTTCAGCTCAAAGGATCAGACAGGAAGCGTGTGCAGCTCAGGGTGGGGAGGGGCCGACAGGTGCAGCCGGGCAATGATAAGCCCTTATTTTAGGGGACATGGCTCCAAAGGGGGGGGGGGGGGGCGCCCCTGTGTTTTAAGCCACGGGCCGAGGGACGGCAGCTCAGAGTTAATTATCACCTCAGGTCTTAAATACACGCTGAACAGAATCTCCTCTGCAACAGAAGCAAACATGCAGGGGGGGTTTGTTGGTTCTAGTCTCTGCCAGCAGGGGGGGCCACTGAGGCGATGAGGTGATGAGCTGAGCAGGAACAGGAAGCTAATAATAGTAACAGATAAACTATGGGAAGACACTTTTGAAGCGGGCTACAAATTAACTAGTAGTCCAACACTGCAGTCCAAATTAACTAGTAGTCCAACACTGCAGTCCAAATTAACTAGTAGTCCAACACTGTAGTCCAAATTAACTAGTAGTCCAACACTGTAGTCCAAATTAACTAGTAGTCCAACACTGTAGTCCAAATTAACTAGTAGTCCAACACTGCAGTCCAAATTAACTAGTAGTCCAACACTGCAGTCCAAATTAACTAGTAGTCCAACACTGTAGTCCAAATTAACTAGTAGTCCAACACTGTAGTCCAAATTAACTAGTAGTCCAACACTGTAGTCCAAATTAACTAGTAGTCCAACACTGCAGTCCAAATTAACTAGTAGTCCAACACTGTAGTCCAAATTAACTAGTAGTCCAACACTGTAGTCCAAATTAACTAGTAGTCCAACACTGTAGTCCAAATTAACTAGTAGTCCAACACTGTAGTCCAAATTAACTAGTAGTCCAACACTGCAGTCCAAATTAACTAGTAGTCCAACACTGCAGTCCAAATTAACTAGTAGTCCAACACTGTAGTCCAAATTAACTAGTAGTCCAACACTGTAGTCCAAATTAACTAGTAGTCCAACACTGTAGTCCAAATTAACTAGTAGTCCAACACTGTAGTCCAAATTAACTAGTAGTCCAACACTGTAGTCCAAATTAACTAGTAGTCCAACACTGCAGTCCAAATTAACTAGTAGTCCAACACTGTAGTCCAAATTAACTAGTAGTCCAACACTGTAGTCCAAATTAACTAGTAGTCCAACACTGTAGTCCAAATTAACTAGTAGTCCAACACTGTAGTCCAAATTAACTAGTAGTCCAACACTGTAGTCCAAATTAACTAGTAGTCCAACACTGTAGTCCAAATTAACTAGTAGTCCAACACTGTAGTCCAAATTAACTAGTAGTCCAACACTGTAGTCCAAATTAACTAGTAGTCCAACACTGTAGTCCAAATTAACTAGTAGTCCAACACTGTAGTCCAAATTAACTAGTAGTCCAACACTGTAGTCCAAATTAACTAGTAGTCCAACACTGTAGTCCAAATTAACTAGTAGTCCAACACTGTAGTCCAAATTAACTAGTAGTCCAACACTGTAGTCCAAATTAACTAGTAGTCCAACACTGTAGTCCAAATTAAGTAGTAGTCCAACACTGTAGTCCAAATTAACTAGTAGTCCAACACTGTAGTCCAAATTAACTAGTAGTCCAACACTGTAGTCCAAATTAACTAGTAGTCCAACACTGTAGTCCAAATTAACTAGTAGTCCAACACTGTAGTCCAAATTAACTAGTAGTCCAACACTGTAGTCCAAATTAACTAGTAGTCCAACACTGTAGTCCAAATTAACTAGTAGTCCAACACTGTAGTCCAAATTAACTAGTAGTCCAACACTGTAGTCCAAATTAACTAGTAGTCCAACACTGTAGTCCAAATTAACTAGTAGTCCAACACTGTAGTCCAAATTAACTAGTAGTCCAACACTGTAGTCCAAATTAACTAGAAGTCCAACACTGTAGTCCAAATTAACTAGTAGTCCAACACTGTAGTCCAAATTAACTAGTAGTCCAACACTGTAGTCCAAATTAACTAGAAGTCCAACACTGTAGTCCAAATTAACTAGTAGTCCAACACTGGGGGAATTTACTAGAAGGGTAAAAGGCAGTATTTTAATACTCCAGTGGTCACTTCACAATGTTGTGTAGTGATGAATCTAATCTGTTCTGTCAGACGGACATTAATGAAGGACACTCCACTCTACTGGACGTATGGGTGTACGTGTCCCTGTCCGTAGAGTAACTAGGTTAACTAGGTAAAAACTCCCTGTCCGTAGAGTAACTAGGTTAACTAGGTAAAAACTCCCTGTCCGTAGAGTAACTAGGTTAACTAGGTAAAAACTCCCTGTCCGTAGAGTAACTAGGTTAACTAGGTAAAAACTAGGTTTAAAAAAAATTGATCATTGGGGTTGACACCCGGGTCTGATTGTGACACCCGGGTCTGACTTGTGACACCCGGGTCTGATTTGTGACACCCGGGTCTGGTTTGTGACACCCGGGTCTGGTTTGTGACACCCGGGTCTGGTTTGTGACACCCGGGTCTGGTTTGTGACACCCGGGTCTGGCTGGACCGTGTGTTCCCCCACCTGAATGCTGCCGTAGTCCTGAGATGCACATCCACCCAGGATGGCTGCTCCCAGCAGCACCGCCTCCATCTGCTCAGGCAAAACCACGGGCAGCCCTGGAAACCACCACACTGACATTAATGACCCCGACTCCTCCGGTCGGGGGGGGCGATGCTGCTTCAGGGACCTGTGGCGCTGGCGTGGATCTGGACAAACAGGGCGTTCTTGCTCAGCCCGCCACACAGGAACAGGGTTCTGATGTCATGTCCCGCTGCCTTCATGGCGTCCAGGATGTGTCGTGTCCCGAGCTGCAGGGGGGGAGACGCCAGAGGAACCGGGTGAGGGGGGGACGGAGACCCGGGGCGTACAACAGAACGCCCGACTCACGGCGAGGGCCTGAAGGGTGGCCAGGTACAGCAGCGCCAGGTCGTCCAGCGTCTGGGACAGCGGCAGGCCGACGACCTGCAGGGCAGAAAAGGTCTAGGGTCAAAGGTCAAGTCAGGAGCGGTCCGGAGTGTCAGGTCAACAAAGGGTTAACGTGTTTCCTACCATCCCCTTCAGGCCGGCGTCGGCCAGCGGCGACCTGTTGCCATGGAAATCAGGCCACACGTGCAGACCGGAAGCCAGCGGGTCCACGGCGGCGTGGGGGCGGGGCATGGCGCTCAGGTGGCCATTGAGGAAGCTGTAGACGTTGTTTCCGCTGGAGGGGGGAAGAAAAGGAGCGTCCCTGAACACAACACCAACTAAAAGGATTTGGAACGCGGCCCCGAACGCATCAGCTGACCTCTGGCGCGCCCGTTCCTGGAGCTGAGCGAAGGCGGCGTGACCTTTGACCACGTGGTCGATCTGACGGAGGAGAGAGAGAGATGGGGGGGGGCGACACCTCCAAACGCTGCTGATCAGTGATCAATAATATCAACTCACCAGCCTCCCCGTCGCACTCTGCCCCCCCTCGTTGAGCCACAACCCTGGGACCATGGCAGACAGGCAGGGCCCCCACACCCCCGGAACAAACAGTGGCTGTTCACTGACCTGATGAGGGAGGGGGTCAGAAGGTCAGCCTGCAGGTGTGTTCAGGTGCGTCCTAAACGCCACCTTCAAGGACCTTCAAGGACCTTCAAGGACCTTCAAGGACCTTCAAGGTTGAATTCCTTCTGATTCCCTTGAGACGCGGGTCCCCTTTAACATCTGTTTCTCACCATTAGCTTCTCGTTAGCATCGGCTAACAAACAAACAAACAAACAAACAAACAAGGTCCCTGAACGCCCCCCAGGAAGCCCGGCCCACCCACCGCCATGTGACAGGTCGACGTCCCGCAGATCATCGCCATGCGCGTCGTGATGGGCGTGTCCTCACAGGGGAGGTGGAGCCCCCCCACGTCGGCCCCGAGCACACCTGCAGGAGCAACACACACACCTGAGTCGTATCCGGTCTGAGCCTTTAACCTCCCACTGCAGCCAGGGGTCAGAGGTCACCGTGTTGGGGGGCGTACCGAGGCCCCCAGCGTGGGCGTCGATGAGCGAAGCGGCGACCGCCGTCCCCGGGTCCAAGCCCAGCTCCGCCGCGGCGTCCTGAGTCAGGCCGTCGCCCAGAGGCACCCCTGGGGGGCACGTCACGCTGCCTGGGGGGGGCGGGACACAGAGTAGTCAGACAGACGCCTGATTGGATGTCGCACACGCGGGGGGGGTCACAGGGGTCACCTATCTTGGAGCAGCCGTCCTCCAGCAGGTCCTCCAGCCCGATGCTCCTCCAGAAACCAGCGTCCCACCCCTGGGGGGGGCAGTAGGTCCACTTACACACCAGCGTGCACAGAGACCTGCAGGACAGGAAGTCCACGTGAGACACGTTTCCCAGGATGCACCTGGACAAACACGTTGACCCCCCCCTTGCCGTGTCAGCGACCCCCCCCCCTCACCGTGTCAGCGACCCCGTCGCCCTGAACGACAGGAAGTCGGGCAGGTCCAGGAAGTGGGCGGCGCGGCTCCAGCAGGTGTCCTTCAGGTTCTGAGGGACCAGAGGGACGTGTGAGGGGGGGGCACCACGGCCCCTCCCGTTCTGGGCGTGGCCTCCCTCACCTCTTTGAGCCAGAGCAGCTTGGGGGGCTGCATCTCGGGCGACATGACCCCTCCCATCCTGCGGAGCACATGGTGCCCCCCCCCGGTGATGCGGGCCGCCTGCTCCTCGGCGCGGTGGTCCATCCACATCACCACGTTCTGCTGGGGGGCGCCTGGGGACACGGGGGCCAGAGGGGGCGTGAACAACCATAAAACACCCCCCTCCCCTGAGGTAACCATGACGACCAGTGGGGGGGGGCGTACCGTCCTGTGTGACCGACACCGGCTGGAAGCTCCGGTCCAGCACCACCAGGGAGCAGGTGGCGTCGAAGCCCAGCCCCCGCACCTGGCTGGGGGCCACGCCCCGGGTGACGCTCTGGGGGTCAGAGGGGCTTCAGGTGAACTGGGGCTGGGGGTCACCGTGTGATCGGGGGGGGGGCGGATCCCTCCTACCTGCACCACCTTGCAGACCTGCCCCCAGATGTCCCCCGACGACTGGACGAAGTGTCCGGCCCCCGGCTCCCAGATCCGGACCGGCTCCTCCGCGGTGCGCGTCACCCGGCCCCCCCGGGTCACCAGGGCCGCCCTCACGCTGGCCGTGCCCACGTCCACCCCCACGTAGAAGCCCTCCGCCATGGGGGCTTCTGATTGGTCCGTCGGTCCTCAAGCGGAACCACAGCGGAGCGGCTTCACGGCGACCCGCGCGGAATTCTGGGTGGAAACCCGCGCAAACACGTGACCCAAACACACGACAGACACGTGACCCGAACACAGCGCGTGTCCGTGGACCGGAACTCACCGTCCGGACTCACCTGCGCCAGATATCCGCGGATTTAGCGCAGAAAGCGGAGCTCCGCGGTCCGCGGGGTGGACTCCGGTCGGACGGAACGCGGCAGCGGACAAAAAGGTCAAAGGCGAAGCGGCTCCGGGGAGGAGAGGGCGACACCTAGCGACGGAGTTGGGTCAAAGAACATTTAGTGTTTGTACTACTTCTCTGTTCTCTTATTACTGCGGAGCGTTTGATTTAATTAACAAAGACTTCAAATAATAATTATTAGTCACGGAACATGTGTCCCACAACATGCACACCTTTTTAAGTGAGTCACGTGATCTGCTGACGTCACAGTTCTCCAAGGTTTGTCCTCTGCTATTTTTCATATTTTTATAACATAATTAAAACTTGATTTAACGCCTCACTGTACCTCCTATAAATTAATTTGAATTAATTTTCTTTAACTATTTTCATGGTGAAGCTAAGATTAGCATTGATCTGCAGCTCCGTTACTCCGTTACGTGTTGTAAACAACAAATTAATCATGTCATAAAAATCGTACCATTGATCTGAGAGCTGAGCTAATCAATCCTTTAATGGTTTATTACCTGCTATTGATGAATATGGAGCAGAGGTTAACATTTATTTTTCCCAAATGTCCTCCATTTCTGGAATGACCCGACATGTCACTGACAGTCACACAAAGGACAGTTAAAGTTACCGCCGTGCCACAGAAACAGTTCAAACGTGTCTGGAGTGTTTGAGCAAAGCAATGCTGGGGTGGGTGGGAGTGGGAATGCTGGGGTGGGTGGGAGTGGGAATGCTGGGGTGGGTGGGAGTGGGAATGCTGGGGTGGGTGGGAGTGGGAATGCTGGGGTGGGTGGGAGTGGGAATGCTGGGGCGGGTGGGACTGGAGTGTTTGGACCACCGGCAGAAATGGGACGCAGAGAAACAACCGTCAGCAGGCCAGGAAGAGACAGATGGTCTTCAACAAACACTGCAGACAGCCTCCGACGTGTGTGTGTGTGTGTGTGTGTGTGTGTGTGTGTGTGTGTGTGTGTGTGTGTGTGTGTGTGTGTGTGTGTGTGTGTGTTTCTCCAGTACATGCCTGAAGGTAAACACAACTCTGCTGATGCGTTTCAGCGTCTCCAGCCTGTTTGGATCAGAACCCCTCCTGCAGTGGAACCAGCTGGGCCACCCCCCCCCCCCCCCAGAGAAAGGAGGTGCTCTCTAAACATGACCTGGTGGGGGCAGCAGAGGGGAAACGCCCACAGAGCAACAGGAAGTGCAGGCCGGGGCGCCGCAGTGGTTTGAGTGGGGCTGGACACAGGTGGAGCGCTGGGGGCGGAGCCTGTGGAGTCAGGCTGGACACAGGTGGAGCGCTGGGGGCGGAGCCTGTGGAGTCAGGCTGGACACAGGTGGAGCGCTGGGGGCGGAGCCTGTGGAGTCAGGCTGGACACAGGTGGAGCGCTGGGGGCGGAGCCTGTGGAGCGTCTTTGAACCCATCTTCAGACCAATGAGTTGGAGACCGATTGGGCTTCGAACCGACAACCTCACACTGGAGCTGAGTCTGACTGAACCTGTGGGGTCGGTTCAGTGGGACGGCGCGCAAAGATGACATCATCAGGACGTGTGCATCCATCAGGAGGAGGATTACTGCTGTAGATAGATAAATTATAGATTATAGTTAGATTATAGATTATTGATAGCTAGATATGTAGATTATAGATATAGATTATGCTGTAGATAGACAGATTATAGAAAGATTATAGATTATTGATACTTTATTAATCCTGTGAGAAACTGTGTTAAGGGTTAAAATAATAATCCTAACCGGATTAAACTCTAATGACTAACTATTAATCACGTTACTATTATTGATTATACTTATAATTAATTATTATTTAAACTCTTTTCTTCTATCGATTCGTTAAACATCACTTTCTCTTTAATCAATAGGTTCTTATTACCTGATTATTGATTTGTTGTTGTGTGTTAATCGATATTAAACTTCCCTCCCGGTCGGTAACGGAGAACCGATCCGGTAACGAAACGTTCAAAAACACTACGTAATCCCAGAGTCCACCGCTCCGCATTACCTAATCCCAGAAGCCACCGCGGGGGGGCGGGGACTCTGCCTGTCGTCACAGCAACCAACATGTCACGGAGCCGGCCCCGCCCTCCTCGTCCCCCGCAGCCAATCAGCGGCCTCGGAGGTGACATCATTGTTATTTTCAGAGGCTGCGGCTCCGAGGCGGATAAAGTTCTCCTCCACGTTGGACCGACAAACTGTTCCGCTTTAACGGCGGCTTCTGCTCCACCGGGGGGAGAACGACCCGCACCGGGGGGAGAACGACCCGCACCGGGGGGAGAACGACCCGCACCGGGGCTCCGGGGGCTCACCGGAGACGCCTCCGCGCGGGGTGGAACTACTTTTTGTCGCTCGGTCCGCGGGAGAAAAGTTTTGTCGGGACGTGAAGTTGTCAAAGTGAGTTGAACTTGAGTCACCGGGGGGGGGGGCTCCAACCGGAGAACCGGGAGGGAGTCACGGGACACCGGCGGCCGGTGGCTTCCGGCCGGTTCTTCCGCTCCGAACGACACGATTAGAAGAAGTTTATGTCCCGGAAAATGGAAGCGACGTTCTACGAGGAGGCGGTGGGGGCCTCCGGGGCGCAGCGGGACGGGGGGCCGGGCTTCGGGGTCAGCCCCAAGACCCTGAAGCAGAGCCTGACCCTGAACCTGAACGACCCCAAGACCCTGAAGCAGAGCCTGACCCTGAACCTGAACGAGCCCAGGGGCCCCCAGCCCCCGCGGGGGTCCCGGGCGCTGGACATCCTCACGTCCCCGGACGTGGGGCTGCTGAAGCTGGCCTCCCCCGAGCTGGAGCGGCTGATCATCCAGTCGTGCAGCGGCCTGACGACCCCCACCCCGACCCAGTTCGTGTGCCCCAAGAACATCACGGACGAGCAGGAGGGCTTCGCGGAGGGCTTCGTCCGGGCGCTGGCGGAGCTGCACTACCACCAGCAGCAGGGGCCCGGCGGGGGCCCCCCCGGCGCGCAGCCCGACAGCAGCGGGGGGGCGCCCTACAGCTGCACGGCGCGCTCCGACCCCCCCGAGTACACCAACTTGGGCACTTTCAGCCGCCCCGGGGGGGCCGCGTCCGCCCCCGCCGGAGGGAGGCCCCTCCCGATGAGCTTCCCGGCAGAGACGCAGGCCCCCCCCGGGGCCCTGGACCCCCAGCCGGCCGCCGTGCAGCACCCGCGGCTCCACGCGCTGAAGGAGGAGCCGCAGACCGTCCCGGAGATGTCCGGGGACACCCCCCCGCTGTCCCCCATCAACATGGAGAACCAGGAGCGCATCAAGGCGGAGCGGAAGCGCATGAGGAACCGGGTGGCCGCCTCCAAGTGCCGGAAGCGGAAGCTGGAGCGGATCTCCCGGCTGGAGGAGCGGGTGAAGGGCCTGAAGAACCAGAACCTGGAGCTGGTCTCCTCCGCCAACGGCCTGCGGGACGAGCTGGCGCTGCTCAAGCAGAAGGTGATGGACCACGTGAACAGCGGCTGTCAGCTGATCCTCACGCAGCAGCTCCAGGCCTTCTGAGCCCCCCCCCGGGAAAGACTCCAATCTGGGACCAAATGCAGCCTCACGTCACGCATCCTGTGTGACGTCACGGATGTGATCTGAATCCATAAAGTCCAGCTTCACAAACCGTCTGTACATAGATGACACACACACACACACACACACACACACACACACACCTTTACGGAGAGACTTCCGGTGTGTGTGTTTCCTGACAGACCCCGCCTTCCTTTCTTAACCCTCACACGTGTGTGATCAGTGACTGTTAACCCTTTAGTGACTAATGTTAACACTTTTAGTGACTAATGTTAACCCTTTAGTGACTAATGTTAACCCTTTAGTGACTAATGTTAACACTTTTAGTGACTAATGTTAACACTTTAGTGACTAATGTTAACACTTTTAGTGACTAATGTTAACACTTTTAGTGACTAATGTTAACCCTTTAGTGACTAATGTTAATACTTTTCTAATGTTTGTATTTTGCGCACTAAACTGTACATAAGGAAAAATAAAAAGTTGCACACGCCTCCGAGTCTGTTCCGTCCGGACTGAAAACGGGTCCCTGAACGCAGCATTGTGTTTGTAGTTGACGGAACCGGGACGACCGGGATGTCGAGTCACCGGGGCGGCGGCCCCCATTGGACGGAGGGGTGCAGGAAGTGAGACGCACGTGACCATATATGGAGAGGGCTCCCCGCCGGGACGCGCGTGAATCACCGGGAGGAGGAAACTCACCGGGATGACGCGGACTGATGACGCGCGTCTGGAGCAGGATAGTGAGAACTAAAGCAGATTTAATCCGGATTAAACCCGGAGTCAGACTCTTTAAATCTGATTATTCATATATTTATTATTCCCTGGGAAACAAACGAAGTAAAAAAAAGTCCAAATAAACTTGAGGTCTCTAAACGTGACAAACGGACACAGGAAGTGACACGTGACCTCTGACCCACACCACATTTTATTACCATCGATCCTCACGCAGGAAATCATGACATCATGAAAACCTGATGCTGCTCACACGAGTTCACGAGGGCGTGTCCACATCCCGATGGCGTCCTGACGGGGCCCCGCCCCTCAGGTGTTCCCACTTCCGTGTTGAGGCTCCTCTGAAGAACAAGCTGGACTGACGGGCCGGTTTCCATCAGTCACTCTCGTGTCCCGTTGACCTTAAACGTCTCAACTGACAGGAGGTCGGGTCACATGACATGAATCACAGGTGTGTGTGTGTCTCTGTGTGTGTGTGTCTGTGTGTGTGTCTGTGTGTGTGTGAGTGTCTGTGTGTGTGTGTGTCTGTGTGTGTGTGTGTCTGTGTGTGTGTCTGTGTGTGTGTGTGTGTGTGTGTGTGTGTGTCTGTGTGTGTGTCTGTGTGTGTCTGTGTGTGTGTGTGTGTGTGTCTGTGTGTGTGTGTCTGTCTGTGTGTCTGTGTGTGTGTGTGTGTGTCTGTGTGTGTGTGTGTGTGTGTCTGTGTGTGTGTCTGTGTGTGTGTGTCTGTGTGTGTCTGTGTGTGTGTCTGTGTGTGTGTGTCTGTGTGTGTGTGTGTGTGTGTCTGTGTGTGTGTCTGTGTGTGTGTCTGTGTGTGTGTCTGTGTGTGTGTGTGTCTGTGTGTGTGTCTGTGTGTGTGTGTGTCTGTGTGTGTGTGTGTGTCTGTGTGTGTGTCTGTGTGTGTGTGTGTGTGTGTGTGTGTGTAGACACACTCTAGGGATTTACACGCATCAATCTGGGGGGGTCTGTATTTCTCAACACAGAAGGTTTGGCCTCACTGAGCAGAATTACCCATGATGCCTTCCTCTGACTCATCCTGAGCAACACCCCCCTCGTTGATTAGCGCTGCAGAGCTAACAGCTAGCAGCAGCTGGGAGGGGGCTGCCATCGTGGGTCCAAACGCACACGGGCATGTTGGTCCATATAAAAATAATTCGGTTGTTGTGGACCCCCCCATCTACGTCCACCCGGGGGTGATCTGGCGTTGGGCTCCTGATGACATCCACAGGTGTCCGTCCCGCGGGGGGGGCTCTCAGCTGACCAGCGTGCCGTCCTTGGCGGCGAGCCGCTGCCGGTGGACCCGGTCCTGCTCCAGCTCCTCGTGGCTGGGGTGCCAGAGGCGGGACAGGACGCGCTCCACGTTCAGGGCGTACATGGTGTGGGAGGGCATCACGCCGTGGTGGACCTGGGGGGTAACGCCAGCCGGTGAGGTCAGGGACACGACCAGTGAGAGACGGTCTCAGACTGAACGCCAGCAGCTGATTGGCTGGACAGGCGGGCCTCACCTGTAGCGCCTCCAGGAGGTCGAACGTGCTGATCGGAGGGAGGGGGGCGGGGAGCATGTCAGCAGAACAGGCCAACAGGTGCACCGCCTGTTGCTCCGCCTCATCGGGCGACACCTGGGGGGGGACGCCAGGCGGCAGGGAAGCGCTGGGAGGGGGGCTGAAAGGAAGGAGATGTAAAGAAGCAGTCAGGACAGAAACAGTCGGGACAGAAACAGTCAGGACAGAAACAGTCAGGACAGAAACAGTCAGGATAGAAACAGTCAGAACTGAAACAGTCAGGATAGAAACAGTCAGAACTGAAACAGTCGGGACAGAAACAGTCGGGATAGAAACAGTCACAACTGAAACAGTCAGGATAGAAACAGTCAGAACTGCAACAGTCAGGACAGAAACAGTCAGAACTGAAACAGTCGGGACAGAAACAGTCAGGATAGAAACAGTCAGGACAGAAACAGTCAGGACAGAAACAGTCAGGATAGAAACAGTCAGGATAGAAACAGTCAGGATAGAAACAGTCAGAACTGAAACAGTCGGGACAGAAACAGTCGGGATAGAAACAGTCACAACTGAAACAGTCAGGATAGAAACAGTCAGAACTGAAACAGTCAGGACAGAAACAGTCAGAACTGAAACAGTCGGGACAGAAACAGTCGGGATAGAAACAGTCACAACTGAAACAGTCGGGATAGAAACAGTCACAACTGAAACAGTCAGGATAGAAACAGTCAGGACAGAAACAGTCAGGATAGAAACAGTCAGAACTGAAACAGTCGGGACAGAAACAGTCAGGATAGAAACAGTCACAACTGAAACAGTCAGGATAGAAACAGTCAGAACTGAAACAGTCGGGACAGAAACAGTCAGGATAGAAACAGTCACAACTGAAACAGTCAGGATAGAAACAGTCAGAACTGAAACAGTCGGGACAGAAACAGTCAGGACAGAAACAGTCAGGACAGAAACAGTCGGGACAGAAACAGTCGGGACAGAAACAGTCAGTACAGAAACAGTCGGGACAGAAACAGTCAGGACAGAAACAGTCGGGACAGAAACAGTCAGGATAGAAACAGTCAGAACTGAAACAGTCAGGATAGAAACAGTCAGAACTGAAACAGTCAGGATAGAAACAGTCAGAACTGAAACAGTCGGGACAGAAACAGTCGGGATAGAAACAGTCACAACTGAAACAGTCAGGATAGAAACAGTCAGAACTGAAACAGTCAGGACAGAAACAGTCAGAACTGAAACAGTCGGGACAGAAACAGTCGGGATAGAAACAGTCACAACTGAAACAGTCGGGATAGAAACAGTCACAACTGAAACAGTCAGGATAGAAACAGTCAGGACAGAAACAGTCAGGATAGAAACAGTCAGAACTGAAACAGTCGGGACAGAAACAGTCAGGATAGAAACAGTCACAACTGAAACAGTCAGGATAGAAACAGTCAGAACTGAAACAGTCGGGACAGAAACAGTCAGGATAGAAACAGTCACAACTGAAACAGTCAGGATAGAAACAGTCAGAACTGAAACAGTCGGGACAGAAACAGTCAGGACAGAAACAGTCAGGACAGAAACAGTCGGGACAGAAACAGTCAGGACAGAAACAGTCAGGACAGAAAGTCAGAACAGAAACAGTCAGGACAGAAACAGTCAGGACAGAAACAGTCAGGACAGAAACAGTCAGAACAGAAGCAGTCAGAACAGAAACGTGGATCAGCAGCGGATCTAAACGCCGGCTGCTCCTCCTCCTCCTCCTCACCGCTCCGTCACGCTGTGGTACGCGGCGAGGCTGTTCTTCAGGTACGGCTGCGGCGTGACGTCGCTGCCGAAGGCGTAGGGGAAGTGACCGTCCCGCAGGCGGTACGCCTTCCTGCGGGTGATGACGGCCGTCAGGACGTCCTTCAGGTGGTGCTGAAACGAATCGGGACCATCAGTCAGGGTTTGTTCGACGCCTCGGGGGAGACAGAGCACTGGAAGACGTTTCGTTCTGGTCGGAATAACCTGAGATTAAAACCTGATTCTAATCAATTCATTATGAAGTTAAAGGTTTCAAAATAATTCATTTCAAGTTCAATGATTCTGATGCAAAATAGAAAATAACGACTCAAATTAATTAATTAATCTGATCACTTAATTTTTAATCATTTCATTCTTTAACTACATTAATTTTAGTTTGTCATTTTAAAGACTTCTCCCCATCACTGACTGATTGATCAACAGACACTTTATTAATCCCGAAGTGAAATTATGGACATATTCGTCCATAATCCAATCAAAAGCTAATGGAGGACGGATGGAAGCGATTAGACGGAACGCGCTCCAAACCTCGACAGCGTAGATCATGGTGCTGACGGACTCGTCGGTGATGTTGTCCAGGCCCAGCTCGAACGCCGTCACCATCATGCGGGCCTCCAGCTGGCTGCGCGTGGGCAGCAGCAGGGTGTGGGCGCTCAGACGCAGCTCCTCTTCCTCAGCGCCCACCTCACGCGGGCTGAAGGGCTGGGCGGCGCTCAGGGGGTTGTGAGGCTGGAAACGATGCTGGGGAGGCGGATGAGACACGGGATCGCCTCGGTCAACACACACCGAGTGTCAAACACTTTAAAACACTTATGATGATATCTGCAGTGAAAGGTCTGGGCAGAGCAGCTGTCACTGAGGACGTTACATCAAACTTCTGTCGAGACGAGCATTTCTTCTTTCCTTTTGGTTTGCCAGGTTTGGAGGCGGAGCCGCTTTGCCACTGTAGCGGTCCGGCGCCGTCTAGAAGACAGAAACACCGCGTTAACGATAGAATCAGAAGAAAACCTGCATCTAAAGAGGAGGAAACGCTGGACTGGACGACCGACCCGGCGTGGAGACGATGATCTGGCAGCGTGTGAGGATGGCCAGGAGGAAGTCGTTGTGGACGTGGACTGTAGATGAAGACAGATACGATCAGGATCACCTTCCAATAACGTTATTGATCAGATGATGATCAGATGATGATCTCTCCTGGATTACTGACCGTTCTCCTGGGCCAACAGGCGCCGGGCCTCCGCGTCAAACTCCTCTTTGCTGATCTTCTGTTTGAACCAGAGCTTCAGGTTGGCCCAGTAACTACAAACAGAAGACACAGGACCAAGTGTGGTCCAGCCTGTGGTGAGGAGACCCTCACCTGAGACACGACCAGAGGAGCAGACTCCTCCTGTCTGTCGGGTCACTCACAGCTGCTCCCGCCTACATGTCACACATTTCACTGGATCTTAACGCAGGAAGTTATTCAAATACACGTTTAACCAATAATCTGAGATACTAGCGTTAATATCCTCTATTACGTGTTGTTTTTGTGTTATTTCTTCTGTTAAACAGTATAAATAATGACCATCTGCCCAGACATGACGCCTGGTGGATGATGCTAACAAGCAACGCGGCTAACAGCAGCCAGTTAGCCACCAGCTAACTAGCTCAACGATAACTAGCACAATGCTAACTAGCTAACTAACGACTCTGCGTTTAGCGGGAAAAAAATCACGGGACGGGATGAAAAACACCGCAAACGGAGGTCCCGCAAACCCGCCGCCGACTCACTGCTTGACGTTGTCGCCAATCGCCTCCGTTAAGTTCTTCTTGGCGATCTCCAGCTCGCTAGCGTTAGCCGCCATGGCGGTCGCAGTCATTTCATGACGTCATCAGGAGGCGACGCGCAGGAACGTCTCCGTTCCGGAGAATGTGTCGAGTTTTCACCACCAGGATGAATATTATGGGATAGTACATGAACAAAGCCTCACATATGAACATTAAATCTACCTGTTTTAAAAGTAACGGACAACAGAAGGCTGTGTGACAGAGGCCCCGCTGCCTGGGCCGACAGGAGGTCGGGAGGCGGACCTGACCCGCAGTCTGTCCTGCGGTCAGTGGGTGTGGGGGGCTGCAGCGCCCTGCACTCCTCTGACCAGTGGTTTCATCTGTTCATCTGTCTTTAATCTGGGCCCAGTAGAGCGAATCAGAGAAAGTGGCAGCTTTTACATTTTATCTCTGGGGAGGCAAAACTCACAATTCATGTGTCCAGGAAGAGGAGAACTGAAAACAAGACTGTTCCAGAAGCAGCTCCTGTTTCCTGCTGTAACATCAGATGTCGCTGAAAACTAGAATCTGGTTTCTATTAAATAAAAGACCTGAATAACTTCAGGAACATCTGGTGTCACAAAGATGTCCTGTGGACTTTAGTTGATGACCACCTCACTTTTGCAAACTTCCTGTTATAATGGACTAATTTTTAAATTGTATTTTCCTTTTATTTATTGGTTTTTAGTGTTTTTGAAACACTTAAGTATTTTCATCTCATGTAAAATTGTAAAATGTTTGAATGTGATTAAAGTGTTTTTGAAAAAATCAAAAATCTTCTTCTTCTTATTATTATTGTTATTATTATTACTATTAGTGGTAGTAGTAGTAGTAGTAGTAGTAGTAGTAGTAGTAGTAGTAGTACTAGTAGTAGTATTGTTATTGTCAAGTTATTATCAAAGTGTGGCTTTAACTGATCACTAATGATAGTGTGGAATTACTGCGATTTTTTTCTAATTATGTATCACTGTATTTTTATTATATATTATATATAATTGAATGAATGAATAATATAGATGATAGTTTAAAACAGGGCTGTGAACCTGTTCATGGAACGAAAACAGAAACCAGAAACTTTTGGTATTTTTCCAGGTGTCTTGTTTGTCTTGGAAAAGGATGAAACCTTTGTCTTTGTTATGAGGTAACGCTCTCAACTTTATTTTACATTTTCCATGTTCTAAAACACAACTAAAGCACTTCTCTCTAATTCGCACACCAGGAGGTGCCTCCATCTGTTATCCACAACCACCGGCTCCCTCTGCTGGTCACAACTGTCATGACACACTACTATCAACACACCAGGAACAAAAACGAAACCAAAAACTTTACACTTTTTATTTTTCTGGAACAGAATCGGCTATTTAAAATTACTATAACCGGTTAATAACGTTTTTAATTCGTTCTTGAAAAATACATCTGACGTCATGTTTCACTTCATGTCATTCACTCAATGCGTGATGAGAAGAAATTGAGGCAAATCACCAGCAGTCAAGGAGAAGGCAGTCCGTCAATCTGGATTACATTCATTACAGGTAAACACTGCAGTCTGTCAATCTTAAAAATCTTTGATTTAGACATGAACTCATTGGCTCCCAGTCATTTTCAATGCAGTGTGTCCCTGTACTGCAGACATTAATCTCCTTCAATGGACCTCCTCCGACATCAATCGGTGTTTTCAAACCGATTGGCAAAAATTCTGGTTCAAAGCCCTGGTTTAAATGATTAAACTCTATTAGATAACCAAACAGAACAATAATTTGTGTTTGATAACGTGTTTGACGATCAGAATTTAGTTCACCGCAGTAAAACGAATCCACCACTAGATGGCGCCACACTACGGTTTAAATTCTGAAACCAGCTCTGCTCGGTTCGGGAGAGCTGGTGTCGAGGTGAACCAGTCCATTTGAAGTGTTGCTCACAGATGTTGACACATTTCCCATCAAAGTGATAGTGTTTCAGTGATTTCCTGTAAAGGCAGGAGCTGTCCATCGTGGGTTCAGCCCTTCATCACTTTTCTACGTTACTTATATTTTACGTTACATTTATGCCTGCATGAAAAAATACTTAATGATATCAAAAAATGCTTTCCAGACGCCACATGCTGGTTGAGACAATTCTAAGCTGCATTAGTGCATAATGACTTGATATAGAATTATCCAGATCATTGGTGGGTGTAATGGTATTTCAGATTACATTAAAATCTGACCAAACTAATCAAGAAGTTTTAAACGAGCCACATTTGTCTGTGTATGGAAATCAGGATTAGCTCAGATTCCCTCCAGCGATGGTCCTTTGATGCCCGGACTCAGAATTAGGACATTAGATGTTCAGAACTGCCGTCTGGTGAATGAGATGAAGGAGTCAGGATCAGAATTCATCCTGGGTTTGGACTGGATGAGGATGGTATTGTCTCACGGGGTACCAAACCGACTCCATTCATCAGTATTCTGCTACAGACACAACCATACGCCCAACAAGCATTAACAGGTAACCTCTCAGGACATTTAGTTCAGTTCAGGCCCAACTGGACTGTTGCGACCACTTCCAATCACTCCTGAACACCTTTCTGCAAATATAGCGAGCTCAAAGCCTCTTAGCACAGAGTCCGCTTACGGTTCCCTTTCCGTGCACAGCATCCTTGAATAGACCACACAAAGATCCTTAAGCCAAAATCCCTCCCTGGTATTTAATTCTAAATGAGTAATTACTGGGTGTGTCGCTGTGTCTTAGTTCTGCAGGTAGGCTGGGTGGAGGCATCACTGCTCACTGGCTCAGGAGCCAATCGAACGCTCAGACAGACCACCATCTCCACCACGCTGCTGAACAACCCAGTCACTGAGGGGGGGACCGACCACAAACAGCCGCCAAGATGTGTGACATGGGGGGACTGGATAACCTGGTGGCCAACACGGCCTACCTGAAGGCCCAGGGGGGCGATGACAAGGAGATGAAGAAGCGCCGTCGCAGCTTGTCTCTCCCCAAGCCCGAACAATGTACCGCAGCACGAGCGTCCATCGACAAGGACTTTACGCAGATTTGTGAACGGCAGCCAATCGGCAAGAAGCTGTTCCGTAGCTTTCTGGCAAATAAGGATGAATTTAAGCTGGCTGCTGATTTCCTGGACGAGCTATACGATTGGGATCTGGCTGAAGGTCCAAATAAAGACAAGGCACGCCAGAACATCATGAAAAAGTATTGCAAGCCTGACTCCAAAACCTACCTGTCCTTCCTCACTGGAGAGGTGGCGGAAAAATGTAAAGGTGTGACCGACGCCAACTTTGAGGAGGTGATGAAGGGCAAAGTCCAGGAAGGTGTGAGAGAGTATCTGAAAGGCAAACCCTTCACAGACTACCAGGCCAGCACGCAGTTCGATAAGTTCCTGCAGTGGAAAGAGTACGAGAAGCAGCCCATCTCTGACAAATACTTCTATGAGTTTAGAACTCTGGGGAAAGGAGGCTTCGGAGAGGTGAGCAGGTTGAAGTCACGAATATGTACAGTATTACGCTTTAACAACCGTCAGATAATGAGCATCACAAGGACTCAAGGTCACATGAAGTCTTATGGGATGCCAGATTATGTTGTGGGTTTTAGAAAGACAGCAGAGCCAGTCTTGAAAGCACTGGGCTAAAGTCTTTCAGGCTCATTGGGTTTAAAAGCAAACTAATGTGTCCACATGGTGTCAGAACCGAGTTTCTGGGTCAGGAACAGCAGCGAGAGCTCTTCAGAATAAAAAGTATTGTTGTGGTTATTATTCTATAAGTTTGAGAAGAAGCAGGAGAGACTCAAAGGCAAAGGTAGATCACAACGAGGACCTATCTCTCCTCCAATCAAGCCCAACCCTGTCCATCCAACATCATATTGAACACATTCAGAGCAGAGGATTTATCTTTAAAAAGGAGACACGTTTAGTTAAATGTGGTGTGGAGAAATGTGGGCAAACTTGTGTCAGGTTGTAGGGTAAAAATAAAAACTAAAGCCGTCAAATCTCCCTATACTGGTTCATGACGACCGTCGTTTGTGAGATCATGAAGGCTGTGAGGACATTAATGATTTACAGTCAGGTGTATTTTTCATGACATGATCGGCCTCCTATCAAACAGAAGACAAGTAGAAGTCTGATCTTGTGTTGCTGAAAGGTCTTCCTGTTGCAGATACTGTTTCAACAGGAAGTGGAGCAGAATACATCTCAGAGGAACCACCTGGGCGTCTGATTAATTATTGTAAACTGATTACCTGTTTTATTCCAGGTGTGTGCCGTCCAGGTGAAGAACACCGGCCAGATGTACGCCTGCAAGAAGCTGTGTAAAAAGCGCCTGAAAAAGAAGGGTGGCGAGAAGATGGCCCTGCTGGAGAAGAAGATCTTGGAGAAGGTCAACAGCCTATTCCTGGTGAACTTGGCCTACGCCTACGACAACAAAACCCACCTGTGCCTTGTCATGACCCTGATGAACGGAGGAGACCTCCGGTACCACATCTACAACATGGGCTACGACGGCAAGGGCGTGGACAAGGGCATCGAGATGAAGCGTGTGGTCCACTACTCGGCGCAGATCACCACCGGCATCCTGCACCTGCACGAAATGGACATCGTATATCGCGACATGAAGCCGGAGAACGTGCTGCTGGACAGCCAGGGCCAGTGCCGACTGTCAGATCTGGGTCTGGCCATAGAAGTTGTTCAGGGGAAGACCGTCAACCAGATGGTGAGTGTTGTGGTTGGTGGAACACCAACAGGAACCAACAGGAGAGCACCAAACTGTGGTCTCAGATCGGTAGAAGTGAGCTGGTTGGTTCAGAAACAGTATTTTACAGTATGGTGGTGGTAGTCTACCTTAACGAACCATTTCATCTATTATTCAAAGAAGCTTTGTAAAAGAAAGAGAAGGTAGGGGTTCTGATTGTGTTCTAGGTCGATACCATTCAATATAGAACCATGAGGCACCAAGAGATGCTCAGTCCATCTTCACCCATCCCAGGTGTTGGACGAGCCTAAGAACTTGACTCTTCATCAGTCTGTCAGCATTGGAGGGGTCTTTACTTTAAATCCGGACAGGGATTACCAGATCGCTTAAAGATCTTTGTAAAGAGAGTCTTGGAATCCATTATATAAGTCATTTGATCCTTAAGCAGTCCAATTATAGTGCAGCCATTTTTAGGCCGTTCTGTGCGGGGGCTACGTCAGATACCCTGGAGGTCGAGTACTTTCAATATTAGCAGTCGGTAAATACAAGAATACTACCTTCTACGACTTGGTGAGAGCAAATCAAGATGTTTCTAGAGGTAATTCTGGAAGACTCAATACCTGACAAGGCTTCTCATTGAGAGGACCAGCACAGAAACTGCTTATCAATGAGTTTAGCTCATTGATAACTTGTTTCAGAACGGTGTCCTCAATTCTGAGTCACTCAAAGGATTGTCCAGGACAAACGCCACAGCGGCACACATACGTTTATTTCATGAAGGCTCACCTCACCCAACGGTACGCTCACCTCTACTCACCCAGGTGGGTGACATGACCACAGTATTTTTACTACGATGTTCTCTTCAGGCTTTCAGTAGCAAAGAGTAAGCTGTTGCTTCTATGAAAGTCCAGTAAGCTCATTATCTGGTGCTCTGATGCTCCCCAGTTGAAACCACTGCCCCAACCTCCACAGACGGAGTGGCTTTGGTTCACTAAGCCTCTTAGGGGGCATTACACAAGTCTGTCCCCGATCAGGTCCACAGATCCAGGTAAAAGTCTACGTTGAACATGTTCAGACAGAGTTTGCACACATGGCATTCACAAGATCTATCTTGGTGCATGAAAGAGTTTTGCAAGGGGTTGTGGGTCTGATGTGATCAATACCCATCCTGTGAAAATAATGAGCATTGACATTTCATTCATTGGGATTCTTTAGGGTCCCGCTAACTAGCTGTTAGCATATGAAGATAGCTGTAAAAGGAAGCTACATGCTAATGTAGTTTTACACTATATTCCCATGACAGTGGTTCTCACAGTGTTAGCGCTCTGCTCGCTAAGGCTTTGCAGTGTGTGTGCATTAATTATACATGGGCTCTGTGTTGACTGGACTTTGTACATTTCTGCCGGTTGCTAGGCATCGAGAAATGGATGTCCAGCCTTTATATAAGAGGCTGGACAACTCCGTCAGCGTGGACACATGACTCTTGACTCCAAGCAGGCTTAGCATTAGAATTAAGCTCCTGGCTGCAGGTGGGTCAGGGTTGGAGGCTGCAGGTGAGGTTAAAGCTACAAGACGGAGACGGTGGCGTGAAGTAACCCTAGACGATGAAAGAGTCCTCAGTGTTACTGACAGATCTTCTACGAAAGCCACGTGTCTCTGTCTTTAAATGGTTCTCTTACAGTCTTTCCACAAGAACCACTTCCTGTTTGTGCGTCTGTCCAGGAAGTGGTGGTGCTTTTCTTGTTGCTTTGTAGAGTTATCATCAGAATCCATACATGTCCTTTGAGTGAACATTCAAACCCAATCCTCCCTGACACTTCCCTCTCCACCAGGCCGGTACTGGAGCCTACATGGCCCCTGAGCTCCTGAACAAGACCCCGTACCGGACTTCGGTGGACTGGTGGGCTCTCGGCTGCAGCATCTACGAGATGGTCGCTGGGTACACGCCGTTCAAAGGCCCTGAGAGCAAAAAGGAGAAGGTGGAGAAGGAGGAGGTGCAGCGCCGCATTCTCAACGAGGAACCCAAGTGGGAGCACCGGTGCTTCGACGCCACCACCAAAGACCTCCTCCAGCAGTTCCTCAAGAAGAAGATGGACGAACGCCTGGGCGTAAAGTAAGAGCTTCTGCTTCTCTTCCATTCTTAGAGCCTTTTCCAAAGATAGGTAGAGAGGTAACCTTTCGTCATGTGACCAGGAACAACAACGAGGATCCCAGAAAGCACCCGTGGTTCAAGTCCATCAACTTCCCCCGTCTGGAGGCCGGTCTTGTTGATCCTCCTTGGGTACCCAAGCCCAACGTCGTCTACGCTAAGGACACCGGCGACATCGCCGAGTTCTCCGAGATCAAGGGCATCGAGTTCGATGCCAAGGATGACAAGTTCTTCAAGGAGTTCAGCACGGGCGCCGTGGCCATCCCCTGGCAGCAGGAGATGGTGGAGACCGGACTGTTCGACGAGCTCAACGACCCCAACAGGAAAGAAGGTGGAGGAGACCCCGACGGCGACAAGAAGTCCGGCACATGTATCATGCTGTGAGAGGCCACGCGTTCGAGAGCACCCCCCCAGCAATAACACACAATACACAGTTTGTTGTCCCAGTCACAAGCACAGTAACACGGACGTCACAGGTGGACCAGGAAGGAAGCAGCGCTCCCGTCGGGACGCTCAGGGTTTAGAGATCCACTGCTCTCAAGGAAACATGGAGGATGAGGTGATGTGTCCCAACATCACCGCTCTGGTCTTCCTGAAAACACTCGTACCAGTTTCTAATGTTGTAGACCTGCAGCCACTTAATGAGGGATAGGTTTTTATTAATGAAACCAGAGGTAGGGCAGAACATTTGAGGGCTTCGTGCCATTAAACACATCATTCTCTAGAGGAACTGTGAAAGCTTTTGCAGTAGAATTCCCTTCTGAAGCAGAACCATTAGAGTGAACATGAGGCTGTAAAGAGGAACCAAAGTTTCTTCTGATGGACGGTGTAAAAGTTTCTACAGTCAGGCTGATTCTAAGCACTTCGGACAGATTTTAATTTTAGTCTTAAAATGATATCCTGTGATCTTTAACCTAATAGTTAAGAATGATCACCCCAATAAGAAAAGTAGTTTTACATCATCTTAAAAGGAGCATTTGTTGCTGTTGTATTTACTGTATATAAAGAGTATATCTAAGTCTATGCACTGAGAGAGAGGCAGGCGTGTGAGTAATGTAACATTAGACCTGATTGGAAAGTAAATGATGAAAAGTGAACTTCTTTTCACTGAGATCTCCTGTTGGTGCTACGAGGCTCAGTTTAGTGACAATGTGGGGATGTTGCTGGAAACAGAGGAGGAAAGAAATACTATCAATGTACCTGGACCAGGAATGCAGGGGTCCCCCATCCATGGCCCCGAAACGCTGAGATCCTCTTGCCTCAGTCTGAGGAGAACGTGAGGAACTCAAACTACATCCAGATGTGTTCCTCAAGCTTAGAGACTTGGGTTAGTTGTGAAGAGAATCCTTGTTGTTCTTTATTTGTCTCATGTTGGGCAGTTTTTACAGTTAATGTTAATATGATATAAATATATATGATGCAGGTATTTGTAAATATAAGATGAGATAGAAATATCAGATGTAAAGCAGAATCTTCTGGATCCGTTAAATAAATTAAATGTCTTTTAAAGTGTGTGTGTGTGTGTGTGTGTGTGTGTGTGTGAGACTGTTAATGTGACACCTGTCCTTAGAGAGGAGAACAGAAGTCAGAGGACACCTCACATGGAGCCATGTTACATGTATGTTCTCTGGGCTCTATATATACCCTCAGGGAAAGGGCTGCTGAGGCCTCTGGAGTAAAACCTATAAATACCCCCTCCATTAATCCCTGTGAGGATGCTGACCGCGGGCAGCGTGCTCTCCAGGCTGACACAAATTGGCAAGTTCAACTCTTAGCTAATAAGGGGATAACCAGCATTATCCTCGCTCCTGCTTTGCTTAAAGCAGCTTCAATCCCTTCAGGGTCTCAGGGATGTCGATGGGGGAGCGTGGTGACAGGTCAGAGCAGGAAGAACCCCTGAAACAGCATCTTTACACAATCTGGTTGGTTTTTAGGAGTGAAAGCTTCTCCTGTACAAATCTAGGATCTAATAATTGTCTGAATACGCCAACAAAAAAAACACTGTCCAGCTCAGAGTCGTGTCGATCCAAGTCGTTCCCACGACTACAGCATTTCTCAATTTTATTATTTTGGCATTTAGGAAAGATAGGTGAAATTATTTATCAGGGATGTTCTTTTGACTTCAGTCGTGCTGGTTTGCAGCATTCTGACTCACGGGGGGGTTGTATTCGTGCTGCACCATAAACCCCAAGAGATTATCTGACCTGCAGGACTCCAGTCTTCTGATGACAGTGAAGGACGGAGCTCTTCTTCCTCAGGACACATGCTTGAGGTGCCGTGAAATTAAAGTAGACAGGTGTGATTAGGTTTTTTTAACGCTGACTTGACATGTTTCTAAAGTCCCTTTAGGTTTAGAATAAATGTGATAAATGAAAAATTAATAATATTTATATCGATTTTACCGGAAGAGCTGACTCTGCTAATGAATGACACAAAAATGACCAAATGTGCCCGAAAACTTTATAATGACTGAAGAACCTAATTATGAGATGCACACACAGAATGAAGTTCACAGCGCACTGATGTAGATAGTGAGATTCTGGAAACGTTTATAGTATACACATCACCCATCAAACGTAAAGCTGACCTCAGATCAGTCCGGACGTGTTTCCGGCGCCCTCGTGTGGCCACAGCTGTGAACTACAACGACAGAAGGACGTGATTTCTGCAGAACAGCACCCTTCTGGTTTATTTTGCTGATAATATATGCAATGCAATGTGAGGTTTTTTTTGTACAAATGAAGAAACGTGAGACACGAGAAACTCTCTCTCTTTTTTTCTTCAAAATCACTTTTATTTCACAATTCATTTCATCAGGTCTTAAGGCACCCTGAAGAGATGTTACAAGTTGGTCTTTCAAATGTGGGTTCCTTTTTAAGACTGTGTAAACATAGCTTTGATAAGATAATTTCTTGTAAATCTTTGCTTAAATTATTTCTTTACAGTGCACAGACATTGTGTTTTGTGACAAAAATACAATGTGAATTAAGTAAATATGGTAGATAGTGTATATATATATACATTGAAGAGTAATAGATTGGCAGACAATCAGATCAACAGGCTGAAGAAGAGAGAAAACAAACAATCTTTGAGACCCAAGGAGATATACAGATCACGTAGAGATATACAGTACATAGTTAGAGTGAACGCCTTATTTTTGCAACACTTTCCCAGCGCCGTGTGTGTGTGTGTGTGTGTGTGTGTGTGTGTGTGTGTATGTGTGTGTGTATGTGTGTGTGTATATATGTGTGTGTATATATGTGTGTGTGTGCGTGTGTGTGTCGCCTCAGCCACCATCACCTGGCGGAGGTGGAGCGAGACGGCTGGCGCGGTCTCGGGGGGGCTCACCCCCGCCAGTTGGCTATTGCAGTGGAGAGGCGAGTAAACAGGAAGACGGGCAGACAGACGGACGTACAGACATGCAGACGGACGGACGGACAGACGGCACAAGACGGAGCTGCGGCCGCGGCGACCACAACACACAGATCTAGCTATAATTCCCTAAATATGATAAGGATCACCATGTATTTATATGTAGAGGGACTGTAATCGGTATGTCATATACAGGGATACATCAGCTATACTTGATTATCAGGTACGTTCCTATGACGTCTGAGTTATGCGATAATGTGAATACTCTGGGGGGGTGGGGGAGGGTGTCGGAAACGCTCTACTTTCTCAGTTAAACTACACAGCGAGATAAAAGTCCTCTGGACACAAGCGGTGATACAGTCGCTCAGACGGCTCGTAGGGATGAAGACGACGCTCGCCTCCCGGCAGCGGGAAGATCTAAGAAACATTTCAAAAACCTTGTTTCGGCAGTTACACAAGAGCTCCAAATGGCTTGGTCGCATGGCTATAAGTTACCTAAATCACATCGACGCGAGGAAATAAACGACAGGAACGGATGGAGGGATGAGGAGGAGGAGGAGGAGGAGGAGGAGGAGGAGGATGGGGATGAGGAGGAGCAGAGCTCGTGTCGTTCTAGGGGGTCTTTGAGGAGGAATCATGAAGGAAAGGAGGGTCAAACGGCATCGAAGCGACACCCGACATCTCATTGGCTCTAATCTGCATCAGACTGGGGGGGGGGGCAAACGCACACAAATGGTATCTTCGTGACCGATTCGACACTTCCTTCCTGACAAACCAAACACAGATCCTCAGCACCCGTTGGCAGCCTCTTCGTGGGGGGGTTCCGTTGGGCGGGCCGTCGCCCCCGTTACTCCACCACCTTGATCCTGAAGGTGACGCGGCCCAGGAACTTGTCCCGCTCGTCGTTGTTGCGGAAGTTGGAGCCCTCCACCCGGCACTCCACCTGCAGCTCCCTGTTGTAGTGCTCCTTGGAGAGCAGCAGCTTCACGGCCACCAGGGGCTGGACGTAGTTCACCTGTATGGGGGGGGGTCAGTAACACGTCCCCAACTGAGCGACACTATCCTACCGCAGGGGGGGTACTTACGTGGGCTTTCTTGCCGTAGTAAGGGAAGTACATCTTATCGAAGCGGCCCTCGCTGGGGAAGTACTGCATGTCCACCGGGCCTTCTTTCTATGGGGGGGGGGGGAGAATGCATTTCAATTCATAAAGTGAGCTCAGTTCTCTAAGATCATGTGAGACAGGACACAAAGAAAAGGAACATGAATCGAATTCTGTGCCGGAAAGATTCAAACAAGGACGTTTGTGGTTTAAAATCACAGTATTTTCCGCACTATAAGGTGACCTGGACTAGAAGGTGACCTGGACTAGAAGGTGACCTGGACTAGAAGGTGACCTGGACTAGAAGGTGACCTGGACTATAAGGTGACCTGGACTAGAAGGTGAACTGGACTATAAGGTGACCTGGACTATAAGGTGACCTGGAGTAGAAGGTGAACTGGACTAGAAGGTGACCTGGACTAGAAGGTGACCTGGACTATAAGGTGACCTGGACCAGAAGGTGAACTGGACTAGAGGGTGACCTGGACTAGAAGGTGACCTGGACTATAAGGTGACCTGGACTAGAAGGTGAACTGGACTATAAGGTGACCTGGACTAGAAGGTGAACTGGACTATAAGGTGAACTGGACTATAAGGTGACCTGGACTAGAAGGTGAACTGGACTATAAGGTGACCTGGACTATAAGGTGAACTGGACTATAAAGTGAACTGGACTATAAGGCGCACTGGACTATAAGGCGAACTGGACTATAAGGTGAACTGGACTATAAGGCGCACTGGACTATAAGGTGAACTGGACTGTAAGGTGAACTGGACTATAAGGTGAACTGGACTATAAGGTGAACTGGACTATAAGGAGCACTGGACTATAAGGAGCACTGGACTATAAGGTGAACTGGACTATAAGGAGCACTGGACTATAAGGTGAACTGGACTATAAGGCGCACTGGACTATAAGGCGAACTGGACTATAAGGTGACCTGGACTATAAGGTGACCTGGACTATAAGGTGACCTGGACTATAAGGTGACCTGGACTATAAGGTGACCTGGACTAGAAGGTGACCTGGACTATAAGGTGAACTGGACTATAAGGTGAACTGGACTATAAGGTGAACCGGACTATAAGGAGCACCTTCAATGAATGGCTAATTCTAAAAGCCTTTTATATATAAGACGCACTGGATTATAAGGCGCCTCTGATTATAAGACGCAGTGGATTATAAGGCGCCTCTGATTATAAGGCGCCTTCAATGAAGGGCCTCCATTAAAACAGTTTTCACCAGAACAGGATGAAAACTGTAGGTTCTGTTGGGTTATGCTGCCACCAGATCGAGCTGCGCTGCAGGGATTACATTCACGACTCTGCAGCCTTTTCTCTAATTTCAAGAGCCAAGTCACTGCTAGCCAAAGGTGCCTGACATGCTACGACTGATTCAAAATGTGGTTGACACCTGAAACAGCAGGTAACTGTGGGGGGGGGGGGCAGTTTAGACTTGTGTATTCTGTCTGGGCTGCTGATCAGATAGGGAACAGTTTGGGGGTTGAGGTTACAGCTAACCCTAATCCTAACTCATCTGAGAACTCACCTTCAATGAACGGCCTATTTTAGACGTTTTTCATGTATTAGTCTCACTGGAAGGGCTTTTAGGTTGGCCTTATAGTGTGGAAAATCCTGCCCCCAGGTTGAACACAGTGGTGTAGAATGAAACCCCCTGACTGCTACTGCCCTTACCCTCAGGAGCTCCACAGTATCTCACCCTAAAGCCATCAGTGACAGCATGCAGAAAGAAATCACACACCAAACGAAAAGACATGGAAGAAAGATCAACACAGTGAGAACGCTGACACGGCTGTGAACCGGAGCAAAGTGAACACGCCAGCGACACACGTGTGCAGACAGGGAGGAAACCAGGAGTACTTTTTCTGTGCAGTTGATGTAGGGCTCCCCGTTGGGCATCAGGCCAATGATCTGGGGGCAAACAGGACAGGATGTTAGCTGGATCCAGACCAGGGGGGTAACGACGGGGCGCTGGCGGGGGCGTTACCCGGTTCATCTTCAGGAGCACACACGGCTTCCCCTCAGAATACCCGAAGGAGGTGTCGGACAGGCCGGAGCACAGGCTCAGCTGCTCCCTCCTGAAGCGGCACGCCTTCTTCGTCGTCTCCTCGCCGTCCTCCTGGATGTTGAACTGCCCCTGGCGGCAGACCTCGTTCTTGTCCTGCTCCGTGTCGTTGTAACCTGGGCGACAGACCGGATCCATCAGAGGAGGGCGGCGGCGCCTGCTTCGGCGAGGACTCGCGTCTTACCTTCCAGGAACTTCTCCAGGTGTTTGACGTAGGTGGAGTACTTCTGTGGGTCGGATTTGTTGAAGGCGATGTCCAGGGAGTTGGGACGGATCACCAGACCTGCAGCGGGGAGGAACCGGGGGGGTGAAGGTTCCTCTGTGGATGGAAAGGCTTCCAAACAGATCGATGGCCAAACGCAGCTCTAATGTTAGCGATGATTGTGACAGCATCTCACCAATGAATAATGAATGGGCTCAAAGAGCAGCAGCGTCTGAAAGCCCCCCTCCCCACCCCGCTGGAGGGTGTGTGCTGACAGGAACTGACCTGGGGAGGGCACGCGGTCCTGGTAGCGCGGCGCGTTGTCATCCAGCGTGAGCAGCAGCACCCACATGGTGAGGGCGAACATCCCGGCCAGGAAGCAGTAGAAGACCAGGTAGAACAGCAGGATGAGGGCTGGGGGGGGCAGCCGCACATGTATAATTAAACACCAGGAGTCAGAAAGGCTTTCTGCCCCCCCACATACCCCCACCCCCCAGTAGGTGGGGAGTTATCGTCCTTCTGAGACGAACCGTTTTTGGATGAAGGGGGAAATCCAAATGAAGCCACCTTTGGGGGGGGGATGCTGGGGGGGTGATGCTGGGGGGGGTGATGCTGGGGGGGGTGATGCTGGGGGGGTGATGCTGAGGGGTGCTGGGGGGGATGCTGCAGTGCTTGCAGCATCTGAGCCTCATTTGGAGGGGGGTTGTGGGGGTGTGGATAGAGCCACAGTGGAGAGAACATCTGAGTCTCAGCAGCTCCATCCAGCTCTCACACACACACACACACACACACACACACACACACACACACACACACACACACACACACACACACACACACACCGTGTCTCGCCTTCCCCTTCCTCTCCAGCGGTATCCCACAATGCACCTGCCTGGTCCGTGAAGGAGCGAGGGAAGGAGGACAGAGGGAATCCCGTTTGACCTTGACGGGGGGGGGCTCATGCGGGCCGCCATGCGACCGCATTGGAGCATCCCACCGCACCGCAGCACGGGAGCCCGGGCGGGCCGAGCCGCCAGCCTATCGGAGCGGCTCCTGGGGGGTGGGGGGGGCTGTTACCACCTCACCCTGGAACCAACCGGGGGCCGTTACATAAAGCCGGATCCGCGGTGGATGGGGCGCGGGGAGGCTGCAGCAGCTCCTGGGGTGTGATTAGGTAATGAAGCCCCCCATCAGATGGACCCCCCCCCATAACCCCCCATGTTAATGCAGGTGATAAACAGGAATGAATAGAGATGTGCCTCTGCAGCACCTCTGATAGCATCATCCATCCGAGCCCCCCCCCCGTACAGGCTTCTCCTCCATGTAGGCCCGGCTGATCCGACACCTTCACGGGGGCCGGTTAACGCATTCATGAGCACACACATTCACGTCTACATGGGGGGGCAGCGGACGGATGTCGGCTCTTACCCCAGCTGCTGGCCGTGCGCCCCAGCAGCTCTCCGGTCCGCGGGTTGTAGATGGAGTCCTTCCAGCTGGACGCGCTGTCCTTCCCGGCCGCCTTGTCCTCGGTGCTGGACATCGTTAGTCTGTCTGCTCGGGTCCGACCGGCGGCTTCCTCTCCCCCCCAGAAAGAAACGCAGAGGGCAGCGGGCGATGTGGAAAGGAGAGGACGAGACGAGGCGAGTGGGCGGTGGAGTGGGAGAGAGAGAGAGGGAGGGGGGAGGAGAGAGAGGGAGGGGGGAGGGAGAGAGAGAGAGGGAGGGGGGAGGGAGAGAGAGAGAGGGAGGGGGGAGGAGAGAGAGAGGGAGGGGGGAGGGAGAGAGAGGGAGGGGGGAGGAGAGAGAGAGGGAGGGGGGAGGAGAGAGAGAGGGAGGGGGGAGGGAGAGAGAGAGAGGGAGGGGGGAGGAGAGAGAGAGAGGGAGGGGGGAGGGAGAGAGAGAGAGGGAGAGAGAGAGAGAGGGAGGGGGAGGGAGAGAGAGAGGGAGGGGGGAGGGAGAGAGGGAGGGAGGGGGGAGGGAGAGAGAGAGAGGGAGGGGGGAGGAGAGAGAGAGAGGGAGGGGGGAGGAGAGAGAGAGAGGGAGGGGGAGGAGAGAGAGAGGGAGGGGGGAGGGAGAGAGAGAGAGGGAGGGGGGAGGAGAGAGAGAGAGGGAGGGGGGAGGAGAGAGAGAGAGGGAGGGGGAGGAGAGAGAGAGGGAGGGGGGAGGGAGAGAGAGGGAGGGGGGAGGGAGAGAGAGAGAGGGAGGGGGGAGGAGAGAGAGAGAGGGAGGGGGAGGGAGAGAGAGTGGGAGAGAGAGAGAGGGAGGGGGGAGGGAGAGAGAGAGAGGGAGGGGGGAGGGATAGAGGGAGGGGGAGAGAGAGGGAGGGGGAGGGAGAGAGAAAGGGAGAGGGGGGAGGGAGAGAGAGAGGGGGGGGAGAAGGGGTGATGCGCTCGGATGTAAAGAGATTTTAAAAAAGAGGGGGGGGGCGTGAGGGAAGGAGAGACAGAACCCGGTGACGTCCAGAGCCGCAGCTGATGCAGTGGATGGACGGACGGACGGACGGACGGGGGCTCATGACGGAGGGACGGGGGCTCATGACGGAGGGACGGGGGCTCATGACGGAGGGACGGGGGCTCATGACGGAGGGACGGGGGCTCATGACGGAGGGACGGGGGCTCATGACGGAGGGACGGGGGCTCATGACGGAGGGACGGGGGCTCATGACGGACGGACGGGGGCTCATGACGGACGGACGGGGGCTCATGACGGACGGACGCACGGTGACGCGTCGTTACGCGCCGAGCGCAAAGAGCGCGCAGGCGTCGCGTCCCGCAGCGGCTCCGTCAGGCCGGCTGTGCGTTCGGAACAGATGTGCGTGACCAGAGAGGAGAATCACGCACAGGACCGTGGAGTCACAGCGCGTCTGTGTGACTCAGCAGGGCCCCCAGAGGTCCCCCTGTTCTTCTACCGCATGTCAGGGACGTTACATTGACCACACTGATGGATTCCAGGGCGCATGCGCAGTCACCACCCACTAACCCATCAGCTGGAGTGTCTCCTGACAGCCGTGGACGTGGAGTCAGACCCACCAGAGACGGACTGAGAGATGATGCTGCTGGATACCGGAGGGGTTCCTGTCCTTGTTGCTAAGGCAGAATGTGTGTGAGCAATGTGTGTGTGTGTGAGGAATGTGTGTGTGTGTGTGTGTGTGTGTGTGTGCTATGGAAAGAGAGAATGATTGTGACCAGCTGTGGTGAATGCTGGTGATGAGCACACAGGAAGTGACACGACCTTTCCCACTGTTTGATATTCATGTTAATAAACCTCTGCAGATCGAGGGCGTCCCATTGGATCACAGTCTGGGGTCCAGCCCCCCTCCCCAGGGGGCAAAGCGCTTCCTCATCAGTGGAAAACATTACGAAGAAGACAAATGTAAACGCACCTGACCCACATCACACCTGATCGGACAGCCCCACAGGTCAAAGGTCATCAGGTGACAGAACTTCCTCTCAGAATGTCCTTTTTGACGGACATGAAGTTCAGAATGAGCGTGTAATCAGTAGTGATCACCAGTTTGATCACTAGTGATCAGTTTGTGTCCAGGTTGGGATGAAGGGACTGAACAGTTCTGGAGCCTGAGACACAGAAGACAAAGGCTTCACTTCCACCCCCCCCCCCGACACACCGCTGAACCACCCAGTGTGTCAGCAAGACAAAGGAGCGGGTAGAGGGTTATATAATGAGCCCAGGGTTCAGCTCATATGGGGGGGTGGGGGTCGCACTGCATCACTTCCTGCTGTCACATTGAATTTGGTGCATCTACTTTCTGATTGGCACCACCCCCCACCCAGGAATCCTCCTGCAAGTCAAGCCTACTGGTCAAAGAAACCCGCCTTGTTTGAGCGGTCAGGTTGAAGGACAGCTGAGGATTCTGGGACGGCAGGATGATCCTGATGGGAGCGACCTCCACAGAACCCAGTCCTGCTCGTCCTCGCGGGGCGGCGAGAGGACAGTTCTCCATTGTTGGGGGGGGGGAAAGCCCCTCAATTAGCGCCGTGTTCACCACCCGCTCCGTGAGCAGCAGAACACACCCCGTTTGTTCTCCGTCGCTCCATCCACACGCTGCCATAGCAACGCTCCAGCCGGGCCGCTCACATCAATGGGAATCCCGACAATGACCCAACAGCCCGCTTGTGATCGTCCCCCCCGCCCGAAGGCAACCGTACCACCCCTCTTTAAAGTAGCATCCGTTAGCTCATCACGCCAACAACACACACACACATCACAGTAACAGCTGTTAATTCATTTTAATACTTGACAAAGAATTTTGCATTTTTATACAATTTAGTACCAAAATATGAGCATTAATGTTTGATTAGTTGTTATTTCCACAGTTTCCTGAACATTGGTCACTGGAGGACTGGATGAAGTGTGAGAAGCGGAGTCGTCTCTGTCTGAGGTGTTTCCTCTGCTCCACAGCGTCGGTTTGCAGAACAATCCTTCAGCTGGCAGGTTTCAGGAGGAAACATCAATACCACAAGGCAAACACGGAACATCACGTGACATTCAGTCAACAGTTCCTTGGCAATTTCTGAACAGAATTTACAAGAACAGGATTAGCGTTTGCACCACAGAGGTCAAAGGGTCACACAGAAACAATCAAAATGTCAGAATGACAAACTCTTAAAAACAGAAAAAAAGATTTTTGTTCCAGTTATATTTAAACAACGTCATCATCACGTTCAATAAGTGCATTCGGCTTGAAGACAGGTTTGTTTTGTGACAGGTGTCAAAGTCAGCCCTGCAGGCTTCCTGTGGATTCGTTCAAACTGGTTCCTGGATTCTCTCTCCTCGGGTCTTTAAACTCCAGCCGTCATGAGCAGGAGAGTCGCTGGGCTGATAGTTTGTCAAATCTGTGGCTTCCTCTCAACTCATGGTATGCGGTTGCTATGGAGAGTTGAGAAAGTTAAGAGCAGTAAAAAGCGACACCAGCACCCCCTTGTGGCAAAGCGTGGAAGGGCAGTAAGACGAGCGGAGGCACTGGTGGTTTGAGATGAGGAAGAGGAGCAGAAACTCGTGTGTGAGGACGACAGTGTGAGCGGCTAGTGATCACACTCTGCCCCCCCCTGCAGGGAATCACACCTGAGACGCTTTAATCAGTGGGAGGCGCTGATCCATTTAAAGGGTTCTAATCATTTAAAAGGAAGACGGTGACTGGGCTGCGACCGGCATCAAGGCTTGTACCAGTTCATGGAGCGCTGGAGGGCTCTCTCCCAGCTCTGCAGGATGGGGGTGTACTCCCCAGCCGGGCTGCAGGAACCCTCCTTCGGTACCTCCCGGGGGACGAACACGTCGTCGGCGCTCTGGAGCTTCTTCAGCTCTTCCTTGGATCTCCAGAAGCCTGCAGGAGAAGACGAGGCGTCAGGCCTTTTTAATTCTACATCTACCCCCCCCCAGATCCCGTTCACATCACTGGCTGGAACCGGTGTGACACCTGAAACAACACCTGAACCCCTGGATCCGTTATCACCCAGCCACCAGCACACCGTGTGTGTGTGTGCGTGTATGTGCGCGTGTGTGTGTGTGTGTGTGTGCGTGTGTGTGTGTGTGTGTGCCTACCGACTCCCAGCCCGGCCACAAACGCCGCCCCCAAACACGACATCTCGTGGTGCTGCGGTCTGCACAGCTTCCTCCCCAGCAGGTCGGCCGTCAGCTGCATCACGAAGTCGTTACAGGAAACGCCGCCGTCCACTCTGACGGGACGGGGGACAACACTCAGGATTATTCATTCAATCTATTCCACCTTTATTCAACCAGGACAAAGTCCCATCCAGCTCCAGTAACGGTTCTCCAGGGAGTCGTGACGAGGACACGAGGACCCGAGGACCCGAGGTCACGAGGACACGAGGACACGAGGACAGACGTAGAATAAGTCAACATACGGCTGAGAACCGTTCTGACCTTAAGGTCATTAAAACCTGTGGGGGTGGAAGTGATGGGGTCTCTGGCGTTCCCTTTACCGTAACAGCAGAGCTGGCTAACGTCCAACCCCCCCGTCGATATCGCCCCGTCAGCAGAATGTAAAGGCTGGCAGACGGTGGCGTGTGATTCCACCTGAGCTGGAGATGCTCCGTCTGGTGAAACACGAGCTACAGACACCTACAGGGGTGTCCTGAGGGCTCTGGTAGAGTCTGGAACAGGAAGTACAGTCAGAGCCACTGTCCCCCTGACCCACCGCCTCGGATGATCAATCACCAATAAATAGTCAATAAAGAGACTACTGAGCCTCCCTGAAGCCCTGGTTCCCCCTGGAGGAGGAAGAGGAGGAGGAAAAGGAGGAGGAAAAGGAGGAGGAAGAAGAGGAGGAGGAAGAGGAGGAGGAAGAGGAAGAAGAGGAGGAAGAAGAGGAAGAGGAGGAGGAAAAGGAGGAGGAAGAGGAAGAAGAGGAGGAAGAAGAGGAAGAGGAAGAAGAGGAGGAGGAAGAGGAATAAGAGGAGGAGGAAGAGGAGGAGGAAGAAGAGGAGGAGGAAGAGGAAGAAGAGGAGGAGGAAGAGGAAGAGGAGGAGGAAGAGGAAGAAGAGGAGGAAGAAGAGGAGGAGGAGCAGGCCCACCTGATCTTGGTGATGGGTATGCAGGTTTCTCGCAGCACCGTCTCAAACAGCTGCTTGTTTCTGCAGAGAACAAGGAAACATCAAGTCAGCTCCCCCCCTGACACAGACCGGGCCTCCTGACCCCCCCGACACATAGCCGACCTCCTGACCCCCCCGACACAGAGCCGACCTCCTGACCCCCCCAACACAGAGCCGACCTCCTGACCTCACCTGAAAGCCACGGACTCCAGGATGGCGCGGACCAGGTGGTTCTTGGTGGTGGAGGGCTTGAGGCCCATGAGGGAGGCGCAGGCTTTGGGGTCGTTGAGAGGAGCCTGTGGACAAACGGGGGGTGGGGGGGTCACGTGTGAATGACCAGAATGTGTGTGCACTAAAACCAATCAGAGTGAAGTGGTGAGACGACACACGTGCACACTGAACACACTGAACACACTTACGACGGCCGGGTCACGGGGGAGGCAGGGACGAAGAGGAGACAAGATGTTACACAGAGACACACCCCCCCAGCGTGAAGCTAACGTGGTCAGCATCACGCTACCAGCAGACCCACGGGGCGGGTTAAACACTCATCTGAGGTGAACACGCGTGAACAAACACGTTTGCACGAGCAAACGACTGAAGCTCCCGTTTCACCTGCAGGCCGCTGAAGGACGGCACGAAGCACACGCCGTCAGAGTCGCTCACGCTGTACGCCATGGCGCTGGTGTCCTGCACGTCAGTGAAGAGCTCTGCACACACACACACACGCTGATGCATGATGAAGACTAGCACTAGCGTGTTGTCAGCGATGCAGCCGTTCCGCTCCACCCACCCAGCTCCTGTGCCCACTTGATGGCGGTCCCGGTGTCGGCCGCGTTCCCCTCCGCTACATACACCACCTCGGAGCCGATCTTCCACCCCACCAGGGGGTACAGCCCTGCAGAGGACACACACGCGTGTGTACGGGCGAACACACCCCTGTGGATGGAGGAGGCGTGGCCCACCCCTCTACCTGCTACAGACGTGTGCGGGTTGCTGCCCGTGTTGATGTCCATGAACGTGCCGGTTCCCATGGTGATCTTGACATCACCGGTGTCGAAGCAGCACTCGCCGAACATGGCCGCCTGCTGGTCCGCCATCTGGTCCCGGGACAGAGGGGGGAGTCGTTCGTAAGGTCATTAAAGTGAAAACACACCCAGTTAAACTGAGGTTAGCTGAACGAAACTGAGCTAAACCAAATAAAACTGATGAAACTGAATGAAACAATGAAACGGAGGCCCGTCAGCTACAGCAGACTTTGTCTCGTCTGATGAAACTACGGTGCTCAGCGAGGGACAATCCTCCCTTGTTTTCAGGGCAGGCGTGAGCCGCGTGTTCCTGCTGTCTGCGTGACTGAAGGACTCTGATTCATTTATTTTTTACAACGTAACAGCAGCGACAGAGGTGGATTTATGACCGCACCGGATGGCTCTAATCACACGGGCGGACGCAGTGACATCACACAGAGAACTCACCACCGCCATGATGGGGATGGGCAATCCAAAGATGGACGGGTCGGTGAAACCGAATTCACAGCTGGCGTGGAAGAGCAGACACAACGCATCAGCTCACAATCAGACCCATCATAGATCCACTTTAAACACTGTTTACAGGTGTCGACAAGTCTGACCTGTCCACCCAGTTGGACCATATTTAAAGTTTTACATCTGTGACAGTAGAATGTCAATACAACTCCTGAATCTCTCCTCAGTCTCTGTGTTTACCTGTAACTACACACCTGTTTATTCAATTCAATTCTATTTAAAAAAAATGTATTTGTCCCCAGGGGACAACTGAACGCACGTAAGGCAGGATTGGTGTGAACGTGTCAGCAAACGTGTCAACAGACGTGTAAACACACAAAAGTATGAACATAAATACACTGTTTATGTTAAATAAGACTATATGGGGTTTTTATATACATTTATAAGCTCATTGCACATACCTGTTTACATTGTACATTTCTGTTTATTGTGTGTTATACTGATTTATGTGCTTTCAATTGCCCCTTGGGGAAAAATAAAGTTTTGAATTTGAAAATAACGTGTAAAATGTACATGAAAGGGAATGTGATTGAATTCATCTGGATTTCTGAGGCGGTAATAAACCAGTTCTGAAATCAACACTTGATCTCAAATATTTTTCTGAACTTGCATAAATACTGTATATCAGTTTGTATTTACATTTTAGGGCATGCAGGGGAAAATAATTTGATATTATGGCTCTGAGGAGGTTAATGTACAATATTATGACTATTTTCTCAGTCATCACGCCACAGATTATTGTTAGCATCTGATGTCTGAATGAGACGTAAAACATACTAAAAGAGGTTTATGTATATTTGCCTGCGCTGGCTCTACTCACCTTGTATTTTCTACTTTAGGGAGAATGGATGGAGGCACAGACACAAGAGAGCACAGGAAGTCACTCCAACACATCTGTGAAAGAAGCCACAACTCACTGAGGTTAAAAAAAATCAAAAATCAAAACCAACACAAGCATCCAGGAACACGACACGTCCACCACACCTGGTAGGAGTCAAAGAGCCCCGTGGCACTGGCGTTGGAGTAATCTGTGACGTGGATGCGTCCTGGAAACGGAAGCAGGCGATCAGAGATGTAATTATCTGGATTTAAATTACAAATATTCCTTGTTTTCAGATTCTGTTACACAGGAAGCAGCAGGCCTGGAAGTATCAGACCCCCCCTGATGAGGTGTGAACCGTCTAATCTTTAAAAATAATTAAAGACAACCCAAAAACTAAACCTTATCTCCTGGAGATCAGTGAAGGACTCCGCTGTGACGGAATTCTTCATTATGAAAACGACCTCAGTGTTTCAGGTATGAAACAAACCTGCAGTGAGTTTGAACAGGAGCCAGGTGTCAATCGTTCCAAAGCAGCAGTTCCCCTCATCCATGGCTTTACCAACCTGAAGAGAGAAACATGAGAAGAAGTGACTAAACAGCCCACAATGACGCCCCTCCCAGGCTGCATTCCTTTATATAATGAGCCCTTTATCACCGACAGTCACCTGGGGTTACAGTTTGAAACCACACCTGTGTGACAGGTACAACCACATCAGGTGTTCGATCCGTTTCACTTTCGGACCTGCTGTTCTAACCGGTTTCTAACCACACCAACCTCCTTGTAGTGCATCAGGACCCAGACGAGGCGGAAGGTGATGTGTTGCGTGGAGAAGACGATGAGACTCGCAGCGAGCGAACGCTTCTGCCTCGTCAGGAAGTAGACCATCTTCATCACGCCGTGGATCGCCTGCAGGTCACATAATAAAACACAGTCTGAGTAGGGACCTCCATCCGTTCCTCCACCTGCAGCTGATGCAGCTTCTACCAGGCTGCTAAAGCTCAGGAACTCCACAGAGACTCACTTTCATTGTGCAGGACTTGTTCCAGGACTTCACCAGGTCTGCAGCCCTCTGGTCCTGCCAGCTGATGAAGTTATGGAAAGGAACTCCAGTCCTCCTGTCCAACAGAACATCAAAAAAAAAAAAATTGAACACATAAACTTAAGAGGGGTGGCTTGAATCACGCTCAGGTTACCTGTCCCAGGTGGTGAAGGTTCCTCTTTGGGTGGAAATGCCCAGAGCTTCCATCTGATGCATGTGTACTCCAGCATCTAGAAGAAGGGATTATTCTTTATCTATTCATATTAAAGCTGTGTTTTCTGGAACAATGACAAGCATCCCAGTGAATCTGTGTAAGCGCCCCCACTTTGACACAAATATCCAATTATCTCATCTTATGTTATCTTCACACCCGTCCATCCAAAGCCACAGGAGGAGATGAGCGGCGACATGCAAACATATTTTCATACCAGCCGGGCCAAGCGTTTCTAAACAAGACATTCTAACAACGGACTGGAAGAACGGGACTTAAATCAACATCTGGCTGAGGGGACCTGAGCAGGTGAGGAGCATCAGGTGTTACCATAGGATCAGAGATCACACAGCAGTCTGGGGGACCTGGAATACCTGGAATAACCTGGAATGACCCACACACTCCTGTCTGATGATGTTTCCCCTGGTTTTACTAGCTTTTGTGAAACAAACCACACTGGAACCAGGACTGTCTCACGGACGGACGGATGCTGGGGACTGACCTTGAACTGCCCTTTTGACCACCGTGAGGAACCCGGTCCACAGGGCGTCTGGGTCCATCTCCACATGGCCCACCTCCGGATACAAGGGCACCACCTGATGGAACAGGGTGAAAGGTGAGCCTTGGGTCACCTTCGGTGGGTTGTCACGTGTCACACCTGTAAACGAACACCTTGTCTGTGGACGAGCCCCGGATGTTCGCCTCCTTGTCGTAAACGTGACACCGGATCGAGGTGGTCCCGACATCCACCGACAGCACGAAGGACTCCTTCTGGAACCCATTCCTCTGACTCCCCATTGAAGACGCGGTCCCAGGCTGGCTCAGGTCGGTCCCCCGGTCAGCTCATGCCGGTCTGGTTTACGGTGTGACCCGCTCTCCCTTATCTGCCCCGGGTCACCGCCGGGGCGGAGACGCGACCTTCGGACCGTGGATTCGAGGCAGTCCGGTTCCAGTTACCCACGTTCAGGTCAACACATGGCTGTAAACAGTCCCGGGGGAATCACATGAACCTGAACCCGAGCTGCTGGTGCCCCGGGGGGGCTGGAGGAGTCCACGCCGCCCCGGGCGCGTTAGCAGTGGGAGCTGCCTCACCCACACTTGCTTCTGAAGCTAATTGGCTAACAGCTGTGAGAGAATGAGCTTCGTTAGCTTCGAAAACAGCTTAAACCCGGTTCCTGGTCTGTGAAGTGTTCGCTGACCCCCCCAGGGTTCACTAAACATTAGCTCAAGGCTCCGACGCCCCCCCACCCGCAAACTACCACAACAAGCCAAAGTACGACTCGAACAAACGCGTCTCGCAAAAAAACCTCGCGAGCACCCGTAGTGCTGCTCAGGTCTCACGCATGCGCAGTCCGCAGCGCCGAGCAGCGGGTGTGTTCAGCCGCACACGCATGTGCGTCCAGCTAGCAGCCCGGCGACTGCAAGAAGTGAGTGACGATCGAAACACAGAAAACAGCAAAAGACAGACGTAAGGAAGCTTGTACGTCATAAACGTAGTCAGGGTTACGTCATACATGTTGTCAGGGTTACGTCAAACATGTCGTGTTTTAAGGCGCTCTGTGTTATGCGAACTACTGTGGTGTTTTTAGCTGCAAACTAGCTAGCTGTTGGCTAACTCAACTTAAAGCACATTTTCTAACTGTTGGAACAGATAGTTTCGTTTAGGACACTAAAATAGTTCTATTAACGCGAAGTGTAAAAGTTTATATGTGACAAGATTTTTAAAAAAAAGTTTCATCTTTCCTCAGGGGTTACCATAGTAACGAGTTTAATCCTTCATGATGCTGTGTGCTCGTGGTGCTGCTTTATAGATTTGTCAGAGTTTGACTGGTTGTGGAATAAATAATACAAGACATCACCTTGAGCCAAGTGAAATATTTATGATAAATATTAAAATATTTTACAAGTTCATGTGTATTTTCAATATTTTTTGATGCACCTAGTCTACAAGTCAACAAAACGTTGAAAAAGAAAAGTTGTCAACATGGAAATTGCAGAAGAGGACAGTATTAATGCAGGCAAGTAATTGCTATTTTAAATAAGAATTTTTAAATTAGCATTGCCATTCAGACTCAATAATAACATATCATTCAATTGTTTCAGACAAACAGATGGAGACTGGAACTCAAATAGAGCACAATGTCAGTAAAGAAGAGGCTGAACCCACTGGGAGGACAGAAGTGAACAGGGAGGAGAACCAAACCCCACACGGTACCGTAAACCCATCACACAGAGCCTGGCTGACAATCTTAGCATGTAGAGTAACAAAGCTGCGACTGGAAATACTTGGTTTCATGTTCTAATTCAAGTAAAATGACACAATGTGATGTGACTTCCTCTTTAGAATCTCCTGCTGACATTGTTGTTGGACAAAGTGAAACGTCGCTCTCAGTAACTGTAACCTGGGAGAAGAAGAATGAGGAAAAGGAGAGAACGGAAAGTAATGGAGCAGAAAAGACTGCTGTTAAAAAAAAGAAAACCGGTAAGGATGTTTAACTCGCTTAAAATAAGAAGTAGCTCAAATAAAAGCTCAAAATGAAAAGTCTAAATCCTTTAAAATCTAAAATGTAAAATAGATCTTCATAATGAGAATTAGAGATCAAAACAATCCATGTACCATGTTTTAGAATGAAAAACCAACTCATCCATAATGTAATGTTGACAAATAAAGATTTTACTGAAGGATATCCAGATAGATAGATACTTGAATAATCCCAAGGGAAATTCGAGGTGACGTCTGCTCACAGAGATACAAATAAATACACATAACAGTGATGAAATTGGCACCGACAAAGACGTCGTATAAATTACATAATTAGCATAATGACATGGTTATACATCTATGATTCTTTTCAAATGTTCATACCTGATATTAATGCCTTTTAACGTCATTATAACTACTCACCTTGTACCACTGACCTCTGCTCTGTCTACAGTCCCCGTGTCTAGATTTGCCTTCCTGATGTCTGAAATCAGATCTTAGTAACTCCGTTTGAACACAGGACATACCGGAACTCCAGTTTCAGACCACTGAAATAAGAAAGGACCTTTTTCCATGTTACACTTGTTAACCACAGTTTTCTGTTGGCTGCAGTGAAAAGGAAAAGGAAGGCACGCCCCACTGAAGATCCCTCCCCATCAAAGAAGACTAAACTCATCAATGATGGTATGGAATATAAACAAGACAAGCTGCTAACTGTTTAGCTCTATAACCAGTTTTAATGTCCACACACTGTCAATCATCTTATTTTAGGTTTTTGTCTTTATGTTGGAAACCTGAACAAGTCTAAAACGTTTGAAGAAGTCAAGGAAGCGCTGGGGAAGTACTTAATGACACAGAGCCTCCTCTTTCAAGACATCCGATTGGACCGGTCCAGGTAGGTCTGCTGATGAAGTGATGTCATCACCTTCAGCGTCTGGCAGGAAACACATCTGATAAGTTTGTGCGACCTTGGTGAGACTCACTTTGGGTCAGATTAGCGTGTCAGGGGTTAGCATGAATGTTGGTAGCAGGACTCCAGTAGCTGGAAGGAACAATGAAGTAGAACACTTAATAAAGCAGACATTTGAAAGTACAAACAAGGATGCAGAGATTCCATCAGAAGAAAGGAGAGACTTCTAAAAATGTCTTTCTCTCTGGTTTTCTCTTCTTGACTTGAGTTTCACAGTGAACTTTTGCTGTTGTCCATCTGGGCTGCAGCTTGATTGATTTATCCACTTTGAATGAATGTTACTGCTTCGTTTAGTGATAAAACAACTGAATCATCACGTTTCGCTCTTGCAGAAAATACGCATATGTGGATTTGGCCTCGGCGTTGGACTTGACCAAAGCCTTGACATTAAATGGAGAGCTGGTTCTGGACCAGCCGATGAAGATCGGCAAAGCGAATGTCAGAAGTGTGGATGAGATAAAAGCTAGAGCCGAGGAAAAAAAAGGTGATTAAAAGTTGTTGTTGATTCATTTGCGATTTGATTCTTCTGTTTTGTGACTTGACAGTTGTTCTGTTTCCAGCTGCCAAAGACGCCAGATGCTTGTTTGTGAAGAACGTCCCGTACAACGCAACCAAACAAGAGGTTCTGGAGATCTTCTCTGAAGCCGTTGCTGTCAGGTTTCCAGATAGAGCAGAAAAACCTGATAAAGGGTGGGAATTTAAGCCTTCTCAGAACTTTGTGTAAAACGTTGATAATAAATGGATTTACTGAATAAATGTTAGCTTTTGCACTGAATAGATTTTATCATTTTTCATCAGAATAGCCTTTGTGGAGTTCAAAGATGAAGTCACTGCCAAAAAAGCGCAGAAGGAAAAACAAGAAGCCCAGATGCGGGGCCGGGTTCTGGTCGTGGACTTTGCAGGAGAATCCAAAGGGCGTAAAGTCACCAAAGCCACCAACAAAACGACGAGCGCTGAATCACCAGGCACGTAGAAACGACCTGGGATGAGGATACACCTGTTGGGTGTTTCCTGTGATCAATACTAGACTTTAATGATGATTTTCTTCTTTCCCACAGCTGCTTCACCAAATAAGACGTTATTCGTGGGAAATCTTTCTCATAAAGTAAACAAGGAAAACCTGAAGAAAGTTTTTAAGACAGCCGTCAGTATCAGCATGCCTCAGGGTAAAGGCAGGTCACAGAGGTGAGCACGCTGGCACAGGGGAAAGACGAATGAAGAATGTCCTCGGTGTTCTCAGGAGACGCTGTGACTCTCCACAGGTTTGCCTTTGTGGACTTTGCCTCCGTGGAGGACGCTGAAAAGGCCTTGCGGTCATCGCAGAAGTGTAAGATCCACAATCGTGAGCTACGAGTGCAATTTGGTGAAAGGCCAGGAAAGAACAAAGGTGAGCAGGACTCTCCTGGGGGGCGCTGGGTTGTCACCTGTGTGTTCCTGCTGTCGGTTTGATGAGTGATCGGCTCCCCCCGTCCCTCTCTAGTCCTCTCTAAAACCCTGGTGGTGATGGGCCTGGCCCAGAAGACCTCCGCTGACACGCTGCACAACGCTTTCCAAGGGGCGCTCAGTGCCAGAGTCATCACAGACAGGAAGACGGGGCTGTCTAAAGGGTCGGTGGCTCGGGGTCGCCCGTCTGACTGCCTGAACACATTCCGCCCTTCCTGCTTCACACTGATTGGCTGTACGTTTTTCTCAGGTTTGGTTTTGTGGAGTTCCAGAGCGATGAGGTGTGCAAAGCGGTCAAAGAAGCCATGGAGGACTGTGAGATCGAGGACAGCAAAGTGACGGTGGATTACGCTAAATCCAATGTGGAAAACACCCCCGAGAAGCAGACTAGGGAGCTTCTGGAGGTGGGTGTGAAGAGGAACGACACCAGCTTAACTAAAACCATTTGTTCTATCCGTCCACAGACGGTCAGTGTCTGTTATATGAACAGCTGATCAGATCATTGGGGGTTAACTTCAAATGCAGAATCTGTATCAATAAAATAAGGAAATACAGATTAATTATAAATCATCTGATTGACATAACAGATACGCCCTCTGCCTCTGTGGAGCAGTGCTAGTGTGTGTGTCCTCACCTGTACCTGATCCTACCTGAATTTCACAGTGACTGTTTTCATTTTCATGAAAATGGAGGTTTGAGCTCGAGGGGGGGGGGCGCACGCTAAACGTTCGTTCTTTTTCAGTAATGTGGGATGAGATCTTTTTGTTTTTAGTCAGTTATGCTTCAGCTTCCTGACGAATTGCCCTGAAACTCTGTAGAAGTGTTTGGAAGAAGAGCTGCTGAAGAACTGGACAGCATCCAAATGACAGGACAATAAAATCTGAGCTTCCTTTAACAGTACATCGTAAGGTTGCTCATTAACTGTCATTTCTTTACATTTGGTTGGATTTCAGATCTCTGTTTGTTTTTCTTGCCGTATGTGAACAGAACCGGATTTTGAATTAAAGTTTTATTTCATTTAAAGCTGATTTTAGTGACTAAAGTGAGATAAAATGAGATTTGATTTTCTTTCATGCAGGTGGAAGAAGTGGAGCTGGGAGCAGAATGAAGTGAAGACTGGACAAATGTTTCTGTCGTTCACCGGTTCTTAGTTCAGTCTGTACAAAGTTGTGAAAATCTGTCAACCAGAAGTGATGGGAGACACGTGACACCTCGTGATGTTACGTCAGAATTAGAACAATAGTGAGAGCTTAACCTTCACGAGACATGTGGTGTAAAATAACATTCCCCTCAGTTGTCATTTCCTGATGAAGATAAAGTGATTTTAAACCAACTCACCTGTTGACTGACGCGTTCTTTCTCGGTCCGGGGGGGCCTCGGTCCGGGGGGGCCTCGGTCCGGGGGAGCCTCGGTCTCCACACCGGAAAGCCGCTCAGCTGGAATGTGGCTGGGTTACCGGAGATGCTCCGCGTTCGGTAATGACTCCCCTGATGACTCCCCTGATAACTCCTCTGATGACTCCTCTGATGACTCCCCTGATGACTCCTCTGATGACTCACCTGATGACTCCTCTGATGACTCCTCTGATGACTCCCCTGATGACTCCTCTGATGACTCCCCTGATGACTCCTCTGATGACTCCCCTGATGACTCCCCTGATGACTCCTCTGATGACTCCTCTGATGACTCCTCTGATGACTCCTCTGATGACTCCTCTGATGACTCCCCTGATGACTCCTCTGATGACTCCTCTGATGACTCCTCTGATGACTCCTCTGATGACTCCCCTGATGACTCCTCTGATGACTCCCCTGATGACTCCTCTGATGACTCCTCTGATGACTCACCTGATGACTCCTCTGATGACTCCCCTGATGACTCCCCTGATGACTCCCCTGATGACTCCTCTGATGACTCCTCTGATGACTCCCCTGATGACTCCTCTGATGACTCCTCTGATGACTCACCTGATGACTCCTCTGATGACTCCCCTGATGACTCCCCTGATGACTCCCCTGATGACTCCTCTGATGACTCCTCTGATGACTCCTCTGATGACTCCCCTGATGACTCCTCTGATGACTCCTCTGATGACTCCTCTGGTGACTCCCCTGATGACTCCTCTGATGACTCCCCTGATGACTCCCCTGATGACTCCTCTGATGACTCCCCTGATGACTCCTCTCATGACTCCTCTGATGACTCCCCTGATGACTCCCGTGATGACTCCCCTGATGACTCCCCTGATGACCTCACATCCTGTTTCCCCACTTCCTCCTGAACGGACCGGTTTGGGACGGTCCGGTAGGCACCGTGTCCGTCGATCTGTTCGATCCGGTCGGAGCGCGTAAAGCACCGTGATGCAGCGAGCGGCGCGTCGGTAAGTGGTTCAGCGCTGCTTTAGACGTTGTAACGGCTTCACAGAGGCGAGGTGGTGATGACTTTATAACGTGTGTATGATGCCTGTGAAAAGTTTGACAACTTTTAATCAGAATTCTTTTTCCGTTCTCACCCGTCTCCACAGGTGTCAGATCAATAATCATTGATTGTAGACGTTGTGACGGTTTAAAGACAATAAATATTTGTCAAAGCCATGATTGCATTAATTAACATAAAGGATCTCTATGGGGACCTGCTCTCCTGGAATGATTCAGCCATTCTTCTCTGTAAGGCTGATAAAAATCATTTTAATGTCATTTATGCATAACTACTGGACCCCTGCTGTAAATCCTAGATTGGCCTGACCCCCCCCCCCCCCCCCCAGGGCCTGTGAGGATTGTTCACATAGTTGTTGAGCAGCCAGTGGCTTTACCTGCTCTGTTTGGACTCTGTGTGGCTGCAGGAATAAATCTCATCCCGTCAGACTCCGACTGAAACTGAACTGTGGTTTGGCTGCATTCATGTTTCTGTCAACTCAAACCCCCTAAGACCTGCTGCCCCCCCCCCCCCCCCCCCTCACCATGAAGCTGCCCCCCATTCCCTTATTGATCCCCAAGGGAGGAAATAAATTGCTTTTATTATTTTTACTGCTGTGTTTCAGAACGTAACGACAGTCAGAATAAGAACAAAAAAGTGAGAATTGAGAGAAAAGAGCAAAGAAAATTAGAGACGAGATAAATATTAGAATAAACACATCCAGATTAACAGTCTGCTTCATTCCTGCTCCGTCTACAGGACACACGTCCTCTGACATTCAGTAAACTCAAGCCTGTCTCAGTTTAAGATTCCTGGATAAGCAAAAAACCATTTAAATCGTGTGGATATTTTATTTTAGATGTTTTTAACTGTGTTCTAACCCAAGACCCATTGTCAAGGTTCATGATAATCTGTTTTATTATGAAAGTAAGTCTATTTCTCAGGGAACAATGAATGGATCATGATGTAACCCCCCCCCCCAGATAAACCAATAAAATCCAGATTGAGATGCTTTACAGATGAACACCTGACACACAGGTCCGGGTCTCGGTGGAGATCTGCTGAGTGTCGTCTGCCCGACGGACTTTGAGCTTTGGTTTCATCATCTTTAGAAGCTAAAATGTTTCATAGAGTCCTACCTGGTGTTAACAAGAGGTCGAAGGTCACAGGCGTTCAGCGTTGGTTCCGCTCCAGAGACTTCAGATTTGTCTTTACCTGGTGTTACGGTCTGCAGATGGAGGTTTTTACAGGATGGTGGAGCTCTCACCTTCTCCTGTCATGATTCACCTGTCAGTCATTAACCTCCTTACCTGGGGGGGTCATCCACTCAGGTGTTGTTTTCTCCCGTTATCACCATGAATGAACATTAACCTGTTTAATAGAGCACACACTTCCTGCTTTGTGTTTCACTGAACGGGAGGCGTCGGTGTCGCCGACCCAGATCCAGGGATCCTTCCTTCAGGAGGGTTCCAGCTTCTGCAGGAAGGTTTCTGGTGGAGCCGAGTCGACACCACCTCCTCTTCCTCCTCCTCCTCCTCCTCCTGCAGCTGTGGGGCGTTGGGCAGAATGACGACGAGGGAGGTGAAGGTCTTAAACCGCGGTCTGGAGGACGAGATGGTGAGAGCTGCTCGCCACACGGCGCCACCGAGGAACACAGACCGGATTAAACAGGAGGAAACCAGAGAATCAGCACCCCAGTTTGACCAGATGGGGGGGGGGGCAGACGTACAGAGACCAACTATTATCAATGATCAATAGCTATCATTATAAAACATATAGATAGTATTTATAGGAGCTGCTGCAGTGACGATGGTGGTGATGGTGATGATGATGATGATACTGACACTGAGCGGCCGTGGCTCAGTGGAGCAGCGGGTCGTCCAGAGGTTCAACATCGGCGGTTCGATTCCCGCTCAGAGTCATTTGTCGTTGTGTCCTTGGGCAAGACACTTTACCCTCCTTGCCTCCAGTGGGGCATCGCTGACGTATGAATGTGATTGTTCCGCTGGTGGTGGGAGGGGCCGTAGGTGCAGATTGGCAGCCACGCCTCCGTCAGTCTGCCCCAGGGCAGCTGTGGCTACAGGTGGTGTACCATCACCGGGTATGACGGAGGAGTGGATGAATGGAGCCGATGTACGAGACTGTGTCCAGAAAAGAGCTGCAGAAATCTAACCCATCGTTATATTATTATTACTGTAGTAGTAATGTGAGGATGATGATGGTGATGGTGGTGATGATGATGATGGTGGTGATGATGATGATGGTGGAGATGGTGGTGATGATGATGATGGTGGAGATGGTGGTGATGATGATGGTGGTGATGATGGTGATGATGGTGATGATGGTGATGATGATGATGATGGTGGTGATGGTGGTGACGTCAGTGGACGCCAGCAGCAGATTGGTCCACGGTGACCTGTGGGATGAGAAGGTGTGAAGACTCCAGGAAGGAGGTCAAATGAAGTGAAATGAATGTGTAACAGGGGGAGGAGCCCAGTGCATTATGGGAAGCTGAAGGGAGAGGAGCCCAGTGCATTATGGGAAGCTGAAGGGAGAGGAGCCCAGTGCATTATGGGAAGCTAAAGGCTAGGCTGATGTAGCTTCGTCAAACTTTAAAGTTTGTTGCTAACCGACATGAACCTCGTGCCTCCAGGCGTTAGTCTGCCCCGCTGCCTGTCTTGCAGGAGGTGTGGGGGTACCGGCCCTGTCTGTGGAAGGCCTTGCTGGTGGGGGTGGGCGCCATGTGCTCGGGGGGGCTCCTGCTGCTGCTGCTGTACTGGCTGCCGGAGTGGGGGGTGAAGGGGACGTGCACACACACCTCACTGAGGGACGCACACACGCTGCTGCTCAGGACCACGGTAGGTGGGGAGGCTTCTGGGTCAGGTGTATGTTCTGGAGCGCTGGGGGGTCCTCAGAGGTGTGGGTGTTACAGGATGAGTTCAGGCAGTGGTTTAGAGCCAGAGTCCACGTGATGTCGGCGCCGGGGGCGGAGCCCTTCCATCGGTTGGATCAGGACCCCCTGCCCAGCGGAGATGGACACCCCGTGACCAGAGAGCATCATGGGAAAGGGTCTCACACACGTCCTGCTCAGGTACGTCAGTGTCAAACTGAATCACACTTCATTCATTTTCTAGAAGTTTTCTGTCAAGTTTCCCCCCTCACCCCCCCTGTGTGATCCCACCTGTGTCTGGTCCCACCTGCGTCTGGTCCACACCTGTGTCTGGTCCACACCTGTGTCTGGTCCCACCTGCGTCTGGTCCCCACCTGCGTCTGGTCCCCACCTGCGTCTGGTCCCCACCTGCGTCTGGTCCCCACCTGCGTCTGGTCCCCACCTGCGTCTGGTCCCCACCTGCGTCTGGTCCCCACCTGCGTCTGGTCCCCACCTGCGTCTGGTCCCACCTGCGTTTGGTCCCACCTGTGTCTGGTCCCACCTGTGTCTGGTCCCACCTGTGTCTGGTCCCCACCTGCGTCTGGTCCCCACCTGTGTCTGGTCCCACCTGCGTCTGGTCCCACCTGCGTCTGGTCCCCACCTGCGTCTGGTCCCCACCTGCGTCTGGTCCCCACCTGCGTCTGGTCCCCACCTGCGTCTGGTCCCACCTGCGTCTGGTCCCACCTGTGTCTGGTCCCACCTGTGTCTGGTCCCCACCTGCGTCTGGTCCCACCTGTGTCTGGTCCCACCTGTGTCTGGTCCCACCTGTGTCTGGTCCCACCTGTGTCTGGTCCCACCCGTGTCTGGTCCCACCTGTCAGATCCACTACTTCACGCTCCACAGCACCCGGTACTTCTGGAACGACAGCCTCCACAACTTTGAAGTTCACACGTAAGTTCAGTCAGTCAGTGTGTGTGTGTGTGTGTGTGTGTGTGTGTGTGTGTGTGTGTGTGTGTGTGTGTGTGGCCATGACACGTACGTATTAGCATGATGCTAATGTCAGCATGTTGCTGTAGCAGGAACAGGTGTGTGTGACGTTTCAGGGGCCTGGAGGACCTGGGGGTCAGCTGCTCCAGAATCCACTCTGAGCACAGCGGGGGGCTGAGCAGGAGACAGCAGGAGTACAGGTGGGAGGGGGAAGATGAGGAGGAGGATGGTGTTGGTGATGATGATGATGATGTTAACGGTGATGATGATGTGGTGATGATGTCGATCATAATAGTGAAAATAATATTAATATTAGTGATAATAATAGTGATAATTATAACACTAGTAATACTGTAATAACAACAACGATAATAATAATGGTTATAATAATCATTAGCTTCCTTATTGTTCTATTAATGATTTGTAGAGTAACTTTTGATCTACGGTCAAATGGTCAGACGTCTGACGGTCCTCCTCTGCCTCAGGGCTCTGTTCTTCGGGGAGAATGAGATCTCTGTCAGGGTCCCGTCTCTGCTCAAGCTGCTCGTAAAGGAGGTGAGTTCACCACTGAACACCGGTGATGAACACGTTTTAATGCCGCCCCCCCCCCCCAGGTGCTGAACCCGTTCTACGTCTTCCAGCTGTTCAGCGTGGCGCTGTGGAGCGCTGAGGACTACTACTACTACGCCACGGCCATCGTCATCATGTCCGCCATCTCCATCGCCACCTCCCTCTACACCATCAAGAAGGTGAGACGCCCCCCCCCCCCCACCCCGTCCCAGCAGGCAGAGGGGACCCCTCTGATGAACGTATTTCCCCCCCCCCCCCCCAGCAATACGTGATGCTGCAGGACATGGTGGCGGCGCACAGCGTGCAGCGTGTGTGTGTGTGCAGAGGAAACAGCGGTAAGACGCGTCCCGTGTCTCTGGGGGGGGGCCGGACGGCGTCGGGCTGACACCCCCCCCCTGTGATCCAATCCAGAGGTGGAACACGCCCTGTCGACAGACCTGGTGCCCGGTGATGTCATCGTCCTTCCAGCCAATGGGATGGTCATGCCGTGTGACGCGGCGCTCGTCCAGGGGAGCTGCATCGTGAACGAGAGCATGTTGACAGGTGGGGGCTGTTAGCATCTGTTAGCATCTGTTAGCATCTGTTAGCAGCAGGCTAAAGGCTCCAGCTCTTTGTGGAACGTCATGCCCCCAGTAGGCAGAGATTTGGGGATTAGAACGTTGTTTTTGTGAAGCTACTGCTACTGTTTTCTGTCCTTGGTAACCCCACACCTGAAGGGGTGCACCGGGGTACACCTGAAGGGGTGCACCGGGGTACACCTGAAGGGGTGCACCGGGGTACACCTGAAGGGGTGCACCGGGGTACACCTGAAGGGGTGCACCGGGGTACACCTGAAGGGGTGCACCTGAAGGGGTGCACAACCGCCGAACAGCAAAGGCTGGAGTTCACTCAAAGACCAGGTCGTTGCTGCTTTCTTTTATTTTTCTTTATAACCTTTTTCTCCAATAGTCTTCAAAAGTAGTAGTAGATGAAAAACCTTAAACATCACATGATTATCATTAAAAACAGGTTCTAATAATTAAATAATTGTCAGACCCATAATCAATAATTATAATAAATACAAATATTGATCAGTTATCAAACCCTTTCACATTAACCATTAACCAAGTGCATGAAAAGAGATTTAATTTTTTCCCTTTAAGTTAAAACAGATGTAATTTCAATGTAAAATCAAAATAGATAAAATACATTTGTTTTTTCTTTTAACCCATGAAACCAATGAATTAAGCATTTCACCAAACCAACATATAAATTAATAACTAATCAACACAATTTCCCACCAGGTTTAGTTATTATTTAAACCCCATATCCACTATAAAATTATTTTTTCAGTAAGTCACATTTATAGCAGCCTTAAACACGCCGTCTGCAGATAGAGAAGAAATATGACCCGTTTATCCCATGCCCCCACTAGCAGTCAGCGTTCACACACCGCACCGGGGGCTACAAATACCTTCACCTCACCTCAGACACCCCACAGCCACACATAAAACTGAAGTCTCCTTACCGGCGGTCCGTTCAGCCCCTCGTTAGTACGGTTTTCGCACTTTTCTGCTCCGCAGTGGCGTCTCTTCTGTCTGCTTGATTCAACACAGGTGAGCAATCAACCCCCCCCCCCAGCTGATGAGCCGGGAGCGCTCATCGCTGCAATCACACCCCCCCACACGTAAACTACTTTAAATGTGCAAAACGAATGGCCGAACTGTCCCGAATTACACACCAACCTCACCCGGGACCACCCAGGTGAACACGGGTGCAGACGTGCTCTGATGAGAACACTATGGTGGAAAAACACTATTCACTGCTGAGGGTTGGTCGTGCGACACGCCACGGTTACGGGCACGAGCATCAGCTGACGAAACAGCTGTTCACCGCTACAATTATACTACATTATATTATATTATATTATATTTATTATATTATATTATATTATATTATATTATATTATATTATATTATATTATATTATATTATATTATACTATATTATATTATATTATATTATATTATACTATATTATATTATATTATATTATATTATATTATATTATATTATATTATATTGTATTATATTGTATTATATTATATCATATTATATTATATTATATTATATTATATTATATTATATCATATTATATTATATTTATTATATTATATTATACTATATTATATTATATTATATTATATTATATTATATTATATTATATTGTATTATATTGTATTATATTATATTATATTATATTATATTATATTGTATTATATTATGTTCCCATGATCCAATGCAAATTAACCACATAAACAAGGTGCATCTTTCAGGATTTTAGTTGAGAAATCATTTGAACTTCATTCATTCATTCATTCATTCATTCATTCATTCATTCATCTATAATGATAAGTTTGTGATGACGAGAATTACTTGTCTGACCAGTTTATTGATATAATTTAATTAGATTAAATTTTTAATTTTTTAAATTCTAACTGATTCTTTTACTTTTTACTTTCTAACTGAATTAAATCATTGTTTGTGGATTTATTTGTGCTGGTTCTGTCTGACGGGTTTATTGGTCTGATTTGATTAAAATTTAAATTTTTTAATTACTTTTTTTATTTTATTTAATTTTTGCGTGTGGTTTATTTTCTAATTTTTTACTCAGGAGAGAGCGTTCCAGTCACTAAGACCAGTCTTCCCAGTTCGGGGGGGGGGTCAGCTGATCGTTACCACCTGGAGGAACACAAGCGACACACCCTGTTCTGCGGCACGCAGGTGATCCAGACCCGTTTCTACGCCGGGGAGCCGGTGAAGGCCGTGGTGGTCCGAACAGGTGAGGGGGGGGGGCTGATCCTTTAGGGTTCGTTTAGGTTCCGTCCTTACAGATGGTTCCTGCCCCCCCAGGCTTCAGCACAGAGAAAGGCCAGCTGGTACGCTCCATCCTCCACCCCAAACCCACCGACTTCCGGCTGTACCGCGACGCCTCCCTCTTCCTGCTGTGTCTGGTGGGGGTGGCGGGCATCGGCTTCATCTACACCATCGTCCTCAGCGTCATGAACCAGGTGTGGGGGTCGGGCCCGGGGTGGGGGGGTCTGGGGAGGAGCTGGGCTTGAGGCCATCTCTCTTCTTCAGGTTCCAGCTAAAACCATCATCATCGAGTCTCTGGACATCGTCACCATCACCGTGCCCCCCGCCCTACCGGCGGCCATGACGGCCGGTATCGTCTACGCCCAGCGGCGGCTGAAGCGGGTGGGCATCTTCTGCATCAGCCCCCAGAGGATCAACATGTGTGGGCAGCTGGACCTGTTCTGCTTTGACAAGGTCAGCGGGGGCTGTCACGGGTGATCGACTGGTTTCTAGGGGTTTGTGAAGCATTGAGGACTGATATTCTGTCAATAATCTGTGTTTTTATTGATTTGTGGACATAATAAGAGCACACACACATCTGGGATGGAGAGAAAACTGAAAACCGATGATGTCGGCGACAGAAACTCATGCTATATGTGATTTTCCATGAAATATAAAATGTAAATATATATATAATATATAAATCACTGAATGATTTGGGGGGGGGGTAGCATCAGACACGACCGGCTGCAGTTTGTCAGCAGCGCCTGAATCGCTGAGTCGACACCACAGATCAGAGGTGGTCCGTGTTCACAGACACGGTTAGCGTCAGCACCGGGTCCCCAGCACCCCCCTCCCCCACAGCACCCCCCCCCCACACACAGGTTGGTGACAGGTTTCAGCATGAAGATTGAAATGCTACAGGCAGTACACCCTGAACGCGGTGATGTCATCACCTCGGCATCGACGTGTGTGTGTGAGCCGTCCCACCTGGACCTGCACCTGTTGACCCCCCTGTGGTTTCCCCTCAGACCGGGACTCTCACCGAGGACGGCCTGGACCTGTGGGGGGTGCACCGCGCTGAAGACGGCAGGTTGGGAGCAGGAAGTTGTGCGTGACGGTGTGCTGCTGGTGGAGGACAGCTGTGTGCAGACGATATTCTCTAACCTCCGTCTGTTTTAATCTCAGCTGAGTGAGATTACCCCCCCTCTCTCGTAGCTTCTCCCCCCCGGAGCGCAGCGCGGCCAACACCAGCATGGCTGACTCAGCGTTCACGTCCTGCATGGCCGCATGCCACTCCCTCACCAGAATCCAGGGCGAGCTCTCCGGCGACCCCTTAGACCTGAAGATGTTTGGCGCTACGGGATGGGTGAGCACAGGCCCCCGGTCCACGGGTTGAGGAGCTCTGATTGGTCAAAGTGATTTACAGCTGGTGTCAGTCTGCTTCCTGTCTGGAGGAAGCAGCTCCTGAGGTTCTGATCCGAGTCCTTCAGCTGCAGCTCAGGGGGGGTTTCTTTGGCTTCAGGTCCTGGAGGAGCCCACGGAGGAAGAGACGGCGCTCCACAATCCATTAACCCCCACGGTGGTGCGAGCGCCCCCAGCCAATCAGAACGGCCCTGAGACGGAGAACACGGTACAGTCTCCCCCCCAGTTATATCGAGGGGGGGGGGCTCCTTTATGGCTCTGTGACATCATCGAATGTCTGATCACATGTGTGCATCAAATATCAAATCAATCAAGTTTTATTGATAACTGTCAGGTTTGTCTCAGGTCTGTGAGGTGGGGGTCCTGCGTCAGTTCCCCTTCTCCTCGGCGCTGCAGAGGATGAGCGTGGTGGTCAGACGTTTGGGGGGCAAACACATGGAGGCGTACATGAAGGGGGCGCCGGAGGTGGTGGCCGGCCTGTGCCGACGGCACACAGGTGTGACGCCTCCTTATGTCACAGGTGTGAGTGGGCGGGGCCAGACTGACGCTGGCGCTCTGCTTCAGTCCCACAGAGCTTTGCAGAGACTCTGGAGACCTACACCCGGCAGGGCTTCAGGGTTATCGCGCTGGGGTGTCGCCAGCTGGACTCCAGGCTGTCCTGGCACAAAGTCCAGAGTCTCAGCAGGTAACGCCCTCAGATAACCCCGTCCAGGTAGACACGCCCCGCCCTACAACACTGACTAGAGCTTCTGATAACAGAACAGAAAGGAAACCTTTGTGTTTGGGATGTTTTTTATCTCTAATAATGACAAAGAATTATGACGTAGAGCTGAAAGGGCAGGATGGAATCAACCAGGTGAGGCTCACACAGGTATGATGTCTGGAAAGCTCCGTCCTCACGCTGGTTCTCTGAAATCTGATTCTCTGAACTGTTCGGTGACGTTTTGGCGGCGCCTGAATGCTGGGTTTTGATTTGCTTTCAGGGACCTGATAGAAGAGAAGATGGACTTCCTGGGTTTGGTCATCATGCAGAACAAAATTAAAGAGGAGACTTGGGGGGTTTTGTGTGAATTACGACGTGCAAAAATTCGCACCCTGATGGTGACGGGTGAGTCAAACCAAGGCGTAAATCCAGGTCTTGGAGTTGAACAATCCTCTTTTGTACATACTGTCCGTGAATGCACCATTCCCAGACTCCCTCCACGTTCCCCCCCCCGTCAGGTGACCACATGCTGACGGCGATCTCGGTGGCTCGGGACTGTGGTATGATTCGGCCCCACGAGACGGTCATCATAGCGGACGTGGCGCTGCCGAAGGACTCCCGTCCCGCTAGCGTCACCTGGCGTCACATGGAGAACCCGGCGGGGGCCGCAAAGGACGCTCAGGTGAAGGCGGAGCCCCGGGGGCCTCAGGCTGGTTTAACTCCACTGTTTGGGTTTGAGACCCGCCTCTGTCTCACATAGAGCTCACGTAGAGCTCTCATAGAGCTCACATAGAGCTCACATAGAGCTCTCGTAGAGCTCACATAGAGCTCACATAGAGCTCACGTAGAGCTCACATAGAGCACACATAGAGCTCTCATAGAGCTCACATAGAGCTCTCGTAGAGCTCTCATAGAGCTCACATAGAGCTCTCGTAGAGCTCACATAGAGCTCTCATAGAGCTCACATAGAGCTCTCGTAGAGCTCTCATAGAGCTCACATAGAGCTCTCGTAGAGCTCTCATAGAGCTCACATAGAGCTCTCGTAGAGCTCACATAGAGCTCACATAGAGCTCTTATAGGGCTCACATAGAGCTCACATAGAGCTCATTTAGAGCTCTCTAACAAGCCTGGATTCGCCCTCATCTGATGGTTTGTCAGCACGTCTCAGCCTGTCCTCTATTAAAACAGACGTTTGTGAGGCCATCATGAGTCACATGTGGTCCAAACATCACGGGACACGTTCCTCCGGTTCTGGAGGGACGCGTCCCGACACCCACGACACCCCCCCCTCCACATCTCTCTGGTTTAAAGCCAGCCTGGCTCGCCCAGCAGCTGATCTCGCCCCCCTGCTGACAACTCAAACAAACACTAACGGATCCACGTCACCCCAACAACACACAACGGAGTAGACGTGTGTGTCTGCACTGTGACACAGAGTGGGGGGGCCCCGGGCCCCTGTTTGAAGATGATGATGATGATGTTTTAAATTATATTCTGCTGCGACCTCAGCTGGAGATTTTATTTTGTCGGGTCCTTGAAGGTGATTGGCTGCATCGATGAAATGCACATTCCTGTGGCTGCTCCTGGGTGACAGGAGGAGGGGGCCTCAGGGATGGGAATCAGAGTTAATGTCCTTATTGTTAGCGGAGTAAAAACACATGAAGTTACAGGATTTAAACGCAGCAGCTTACGTAGTTTGTTCCAATAGTTCCCCCGCGTCTACGTCCATCAGTGGCGTTTGGTAGTGTTCTGCTGACGACCGGCTCGTCATCTCACAGACGGTGGAGATCAACGTGGAGGAGGAGGACCATGACTCCAGAGTCGCACCACGCTATCACTTCGCCCTGAGCGGCGCCGCCTTCGCTGTCATCACCCAACACTTCCCTCAACTGGTCCAAAAGGTACAGACTCACCTTTGAAACATTAATATTCATGTCAGGTTTAAAGATGTGTGACATCATTCAGATCGAAAGCTGGAGCTGAGGTCGGATTTGGACGACGTCCTCGCCCATTAACAAAGATTTAAGTGTGTTTAACAAATATGCTGAATATTTAAAGTAAAAGTAGTCAGTGGAGAAAATATACTAAAAGTGATTTATTACCTTATTGTTCTTCATTATGTAGTTATTATTTAAAACAGGATTTTGTTGTATTTGAAGCTAAGTTATGATTGTGTGGATTGAATATATTCAACTAATATTTTCACTCTGAATTTATATGCAAATTATTTCTCCACATTTATTGATTCATGAGCAAAATTCTGAAAATAATGATAAATATCTTAACACAGATCTCAAAGTGACGTCCTCACCGTGTGAAAAATAGTGTAAAGATGATTAAGAATCCAATAAAATGAGATTTTTAAAAATAATTTATGTTAGGAACTGGAAAAATGAAGGATTTTTGCTTGAAGAATGAAACGACCTGACATCTAGACTTTATTACACGTTGATGAACCTTCAAGCGCCCCTCAGGTGATGTTGTAATTCTGCTCTTGTCCACTCGGGGGCGCTGCAGCTCCTGCTGAGAGCCACCGTGTTGGCCCGCATGTCTCCAGAGCAGAAGACCCAGCTGGTGGAGCTGCTGCAGGGCCTCCAGTGAGTCCTTCACCCGCCTGGGGCTTCAGTTTGATTTCAATTTAATTTAATTTAATTTAATTTAATTTAATTTAATTGTTTAAAGCTGTTTGATAGATTCTAGTGTCCCTCTCTTCATCCACCCCCCCAGCTACACGGTGGGAATGTGTGGCGACGGCGCCAACGACTGCGGCGTAAGTGTAGAGAATCTATCAGACGTAGATTTGAGAGCGGAGCGTTGACTGACGCTCCTCCTGCCAGGCCCTGAAGAGAGCTCACAGCGGGATCTCCCTGTCCGAGCTGGAGGCCTCGGTCGCCTCACCCTTCACCTCCTCCACCCCCAACATCTCCTGCGTCCCCGACCTCATCAGGTAGCGTCTCCATCCTGATCCCCAAGAACAGGGAGTTTTATGTGCTTCCTGAAACGCATGTAGACATTGTTCCTCACGTGGAAGCAGAGGAGCTTCAAACTCCTGCTCACCTGGAGTTAGAGCTTCATTTCACTGCTGCGGGTTTTATGGAGATTTATTCCTTCATGATGTTCTCGTTTGTTTTCTTCTTCCTCCACAGAGAGGGTCGAGCTGCTCTCATCACGTCCTTCTGCGTGTTCAAGTTCATGGCTCTCTACAGCATCATCCAGTACCTGAGCGTCATCCTGCTCTACTCGGTACACACAGACGTTTAACACTGACACACACACTGAATTAACACTGACACACACACTGAATTAACACCGACACACACACTGAATTAACACCGACACACACACTGAATTAACACTGACACACACACTGAATTAACACTGACACACACACTGAATTAACACTGACACACACACTGAATTAACACTGACACACACACTGAATTAACACTGACACACACTGAATTAACACTGTCACACACACTGAATTAACACTGACACACACACTGAATTAACACTGACACACACACTGAATTAACACTGACACACACACTGAATTAACACTGACACACACACTGAATTAACACTGACACACACACTGAATTAACACTGACACACACACTGAATTAACACTGACACACACACTGAATTAACACTGACACACACACTGAATTAACACTGTCACACACACTGAATTAACACTGACACACACACTGAATTAACACTGACACACACACTGAATTAACACTGACACACACACTGAATTAACACTGACACACACACTGAATTAACACTGACACACACACTGAATTAACACTGACACACACACTGAATTAACACTGACACACACACTGAATTAACACTGACACACACACTGAATTAACACTGACACACACACTGAATTAACACTGTCACACACACTGAATTAACACTGACACACACACTGAATTAACACTGACACACACACTGAATTAACACTGACACACACACTGAATTAACACTGACACACACACTGAATTAACACTGACACACACACTGAATTAACACTGACACACACACTGAATTAACACTGACACACACACTGAATTAACACTGACACACACACTGAATTAACACTGACACACACACTGAATTAACACTGACACACACACTGAATTAACACTGACACACACACTGAATTAACACTGACACACACACTGAATTAACACTGACACACACACTGAATTAACACTGACACACACACTGAATTAACACTGACACACACACTGAATTAACACTGACACACACACTGAATTAACACTGACACACACACTCCTCCTGAAGGTGAATGTAGTGAACAGCAGCAGATCTAAATGAAGATGTGTTTCCCACATCAGGGAGGACGTGAGGAGCAAGTAGAGGCGTGTGTGTGTGTGTGTGTGTGTGTGTGTGTGTGTGTGTGTGTGTGTGTGTGTGTGTGTGTGTGCTCCATCCTTTGGCTGTGAAACAAAGGCAGAGACCGGGTGGTGCTGTTGTTCCTGTGGGGGCAGCCGATCAGTAAAATGTGATCACCTCATTTGCATATGAAGTGGCGCTTCGGTTTCAGACGCCGTTCATCCGTTCTGGTGTTTTAATATCTGTAGATCCTCAGTAACCTGGGAGACTTCCAGTTCCTCTTCATCGACATGGCCATCATCCTCATCATCGCCTTCACCAGTGAGTCAATAGAGTCGTTTGGTTTGCAGCTCCATCTGACGCGCTGACCCCCCCCCCATTTGCCTCCTCAGTGAGTCTGAACCCGGCCTGGAAGGAGCTGTCCCGGCGCCGCCCCCCCTCCAGCCTGATCTCCGGCCCCCTGCTCTGCTCCGTTCTCACCCAGATCCTCACCTGCCTGGGATTCCAGGTCCTGGCCTTCGTCCTGGTCCGACAGCAGAGCTGGTACGAGACGTGGACCCCCCAGTCAGAGTGAGTGATGCTCAAATGAGACGTGGACCCCCCCCCCCAGACACATGGAGTGACGCTCCAGTGAGGAGCTTTAAGCAACGAGTGGAAGTTAAATCAGCCTCACTGACTGGTTTTAAGTGTTTTAATGAGATGATTTTAATTATTATGACGCGTTTTTCTCACAAAATAAAAGCATAAATGATTGATTTACTCATTTTAATTTATTCTTTATTAGTTAAAGTAATTAATTAAAATAATTAAAATTAATTACCCTATTTACTAATATTACTTTATTTATTTTATTATTTATTTTAAAAATTTACTTTTAAATTACTACTATAAACTAAGATTTTGCTGCATTAATTTTTTTATTGTTATATTCAGTTTTTAAAATGAAGAAAACAACAGAAAATTTGCTTAATTCTGGCTTCTTTCTTGAATGAAACAAAATTCAAGAACACATTTTTCTTAAAATTCATCCTTAACTTTAAACAGTTTTACTTTTTATTTAACTTATTATTTAAGTTAAAATTGTTGAACTTTTTAAAAAAAATAAAAGTTAAATAATTGGTACAGTTACACTCCAACATCTGCTTTGAAGACACACGTATTACCATGGGATGCTCGTGTTGTTTTGTTCTCTAACGGTCAGATGAACCTTCTGCTCCTCCTCTCTCCTCCTGCAGCGCCTGCAACGCTTCCAGCGCCAGGATTCCTTACAGCTCCAACGCCACGGACCCCCACCAACACAAAAACATCAGGAACTACGAGAACACCTCCCTCTTCTACGTGTCGTCCTTCCAGTATCTGGCTGTGGCCGTGGTGTTCTCCAAGGGGAAGCCCTTCAGACAGCCCAGCTACAAGAACTGTAAGAACCATCAGGGGTTAAACATCTCAGCTGGTCCAGGAACCGGATTGGAGGTTGATTGAGATGTAAATGCTGCAGCTGTGGTTTTAGTTCCTTTAACTCTGAATTAATCTCAATCCTAATCCGAACACAGGGCCGTTCACGCTGTCCTGTACCGGTCTGTTCGCCTTCCTCCTCTTCATCATGCTGCATCCGGTGCCCGCCATCGACCGATTCCTGGAGGTAAACCTGGTTCTAACCAGATGGAACCAGGACCAGAACCAGAACCAGAACCAGAACCAGAACCAGGACCAGGACCAGGACCAGAACCAGGACCAGCTCTAAATAAAGTGTGTGTTGTTCTTTCTCCCCCCAGATGGTGTGTGTTCCCCACGCCTGGCGTGTGACGCTGGTTGTGATCGTCATGGTGAACGCGGCCGTGTGTTTCGTGATGGAGGTACGCTTCAGAGGCATCAGCCCCCCCTCCACCCCCCACACACACCGCGACCAATCCCCTGTTTAATCAGAACGCTGTGATTGGCTGTCATTGATCACGACCCAATCAGTCATTAATCAGCAGCTCATTGATGATCAGCTCCTGTGTGAACAGCTGATCCCCCCCCCCCGATCTCCTGCAGATGTTGATCCTTCACGTCGGCTTGGGGAGGCTAATGTTCAGGGACAGATCGGGGGGTGATCACAGCAGGGGGCCCCCGTCTGGTGACACGCCTCAGGTCAGAACGCCCCGGGCGGGGCTTTGATTGATTATTGATGCCCTCAACAATCACCAACGTTCCACTGAGTTGATTTCATGTCTTTATTCATTTGAAGGCAACAAATTGTCACCAGAAGCTGAAACTTGATTTTCCCTTACATGAAAAACTCTCTATAAAAGATGATAACGACGAACGACAGGCGCCAGGTGTGATGACATCATCAGGGTGATGCTAGTGTAACTCGTGTCACTAGTTTCACTAGTTAACTCTCTACATCACGTGTCCCAGGAGGCCAACGACCGCTGGGGCCCGTCACTCCTCTCCCGGTTGTTCTGTCGGAGGAAGCGGCCCCCCAGGCTCAGCTACATGCACCTGGCCCTGGAGCTGCAGGACCACGCCCAGTGGCCCCCGGGGGCCTCCGCCGTCACCTACGCCGGGGACCCTCTCTGACCCCAGCGGGACCCACAGTCTCCAAACCTGAGAGCCTTCAGGGGCCACGCCCAGCTGGGGGGCCCTCAGGAACACTGTCAACTTCTCCTACATTAAATCCTCCAATCAGAAGGAGGATTCAAATCTGCACTTTGATTCGCTGAGCCAGTCTCCTCCGTCAGGGATTGCTAATGATAGATGCTAATAGCGCTCTCACCTGCTCTTAATGTGAAGTTAGCCACAGATGCTAGCTACTTTAGCATCAGGACTAGAAACTTCTTGCTTTTGACAAGAATGAAACAGTTTCATTCTTTCACACTCTTTACACCAGTTGTGATATTTCTTATGAACGCAGTAAACAGTAAAATATACATCCATCTACTATAATCAGTGGCTGCTGAAATCTAAAGGATTTAGGTCAAACGGTTGAAGGAAAGTTTGGTTTAATTTGTTTTTGGGGGGTGATTTTTGACTAAATGCTTGTTTTTATGTTTTTAAAATTCTGCTGCTTTTTCCTGTGGAACAGTGTTGGTTTAGAAAAGAATTTAAAAAAAACTTGTCCTGTCCATCAAATGAATTGTGAAAATCTTAATGCTGTTTTTTTAACAACACTCAGCAATATCTGAAATTAAATTCAAATAAACTCGTAACAACTCTATGCTTCAACTAATTATTTAAGACAATCAAAATAGAACATTCAGACGCTGCTACGCCAATTTTACAACAAATAATTTTAATGTTTGAAATTTATGCATTATTTTGTGTAGCTGTTTACAGATTTTTATAATTCAGGGGGGAAAATGGGATTAAGTTGAGAAATGAGTTAAGATAATCCCTTGAGTTATGACTCTAACAACACTGAAGGGAACGCGTTTTTAATGTTTTCTCATTCTTATTTTTATTTCTAGAATATGTTTGCTCTCTCTGTTTGCTCTGCAGAACTCCCGTTAGATTTTCTAATAAATCTGGGTATCAAACCCCTCTTGCGTGCTCCGTGGGGGGGCTGACCCTGGTCACACTTGTTCAGCTAAGACTTACTGATCAATTATGGGCTTTCCCAGCCTCCTCGCTGGCTGGCATATGGGCGCTCTAAGGCGGGAGTGTGGAGGAGAAAGAGGGCCATCATTTCATGTGGAGATCAGGGCCCAGAGGCAGTGAATGGGTGGATTTAGGGGGGACTGAATGAGGGAGGGGGCTCCTCGCTTGTACCAGAAAGAAAAGACTCTCCCCCAGATCAGGGAAGAGCCTTTTTGGGAATATTCATGATGAGGACGAGGAGGCGTCATGAATTCATGCGCGTCTCCCTGACTTGTGTGGATCATCTTTTTGGTAAACACACCGTGTGTGTGTGTGTGTGTGTGTGTGTGTGTGTGTGTGTGTGTGTGTGTGTGTGTGTGTGTGTGTGTGTGTGTGTGTTTGCGATGGCGTTTGGAGGATAGTGTTGCTCCTCCACAAAGCGATATGTGTTTTTGTGTCAGTCTGTACCCCCTTTGTGCGGGTGGGGCAGCAGATGGGGGCCTTTCTTCCTCACAGCCAGCAGAAGATTTCCTCCAGCTTGTCCTCAGACGTGTTTTCTGTCGCAAACATTTTGGGGTTCATCTCCTTTTCCTTCCAGCCGTACGGTTTTGTGTTTGCACGCAGTCTTTGTCCAGCGTCTCCTCCCCACAGGGAGACCCCACCAGCTCACAATTAATAGCCACAGAGGCTCTGAAACTCTTATTCCAGGGGCTTTTCTCCGCATGCTTTTGCCCTGTCGTCAGGACACTCGTCCGGTCCTCGTCTTGATTGATGGTCCTCGTCTTGATTGATGGGCCCGACACAACGCCGACCTGATGCTTGCTTACGGTCGGCCGCATTTCACGGCCAACGCGAACGCACCCATGTCTGCTGAAAGGTCACAAAGGTCAGGTCTCCCTGAGCATGGGCTCCCTCCCCAGGCCCCGGTGCCATCCTGGTCCCCATCCTTTATCAGTGCCCCCCCCCAGGCCTGAATGGGCTCTGTGGTTGGTCAATAAATCCAGTGATTCAAGGGGTGGACAGTTGCAGCCGTGTTAACGTTTGTTCACAGGCTTGTCGGAGGGACGGGCCCCGCCCCCCCAGGCTTTGTCCCCCGCCGGCCCTCAACAGGTTAGAAGTCAATGGAGGGCCTTGTGCGGAGGTGGCGGGGGCATGGATGGAGCCGCCTCTCACACGGCGTTCACACAGGGGGAGGACGAGCCTGGATCACTGTGACACTTGTTAGTGTGGGGGGGCGGGGGGAACACAGCGTGGCCCCGTTGGCTCTCCGACTGTCCCTGGAGGGCCCTGATACCCAGAGCTTTAAGCCAACTAAAGGTTGGGGCTGTGGGGTAAGATGATCTGTGACCCCCTCCCTCGCTGAAAAGATGAGCACAAGTGTATCTCACATCTCAGACTGAGACTAAATCGAGATCAGGCCTTCATTTTTAAGCTGCACTGACGCAGGTTTGATGGAGGTTGTCGGTTCTAATCCCCTCTGGACCAGAAAAGAGACAGAGAGCCACAGATTGAGCCAAGCACACACAGGGGGGGCTTTAGCAGACAGAGAAAGACCAACAGAGGCTGAAGAGGGACTTAGAGCACCACTGTCATGAGAAGATGAGGGTTGCCATGGTCACCCAGGAGCCACCCAGCAAGCATGTGAGCCAGGGCGGCGTGGGGGGGGGGCCCAGAGCCGCCGGATCACATGCACTAACCAGGGATTATGTGCATAAGTGATGAAGACTAAGCCGGCAGGTGAAGCGGGGGGACATCCCTCCATCAGCGACTCAGAGACTCAGCCAGAGGTCCTTGAGTGCTGAAAGGGCACCCCCCCCAAACCCCCCACCCCCCCCCCCGGGCGGCTTTCACAGCCTGAGTGGCCAAAACGCCGGTCATGTGAGTCATCTTGAGTGGCAAGAATGGGGCATCTTCAGGTCCATAAACCCCAGAGCAAACACACTCGTGGGGGGGGAGCAGACGTCTGGGGTCGGCGTCCCGGTTGGGATCTGGTGTCTTCTTCCTCTCCTCTGGGCTTTTCCCTTCAGGGTCTCCACAGCCAATCAGTGTCCTCCATCTAACCCTGTCTTCTCATCCTCTTCTCTCACACCAACTACCTTCATGTCCTCTTTCACTATATCCATAAACCTCCTCTTTGGTCTTCCTCTAGGCCTCCTGCCTGGTGGTTCAGAACTCAGCATCCTTCTACCAATATATTCACTATCTCTCCTCTGGACATGTCCAAACCATCTCAGTCTGGCCTCTCTGACTTTATCTCCAGAACCTCTAACATGTGCTGTCCCTCTGATGGACTCATTCCTGATCCTATCCATCCTGGTCACTCCCAGAGAGAACCTCAGCATCTTCATCTCTGCTACCTCCAGCTCTGTCTCCTGTCTTTTCCTCAGTGACACTGTCTCTAGACCAAACAACATCGCTGGTCTCACCACAGTTTTGTACACCTTTCCTTTCATTTTAGCTGAAACTCTTCTATCACACATCACACCTGACACTTTCCTCCACCCGTTCCATCCTGCCTGGACACGCTTCTTCACCTCTTTTCCACACTCTCCATTGCTCTGGACTGTTGACCCTAAGTACTTCAAATCCTCCACCTTCTTGATCTCTTCTCCCTGTAACCTCACTCTTCCACTTGGGTCCCTCTCATTCACACACATGTACTCTGTCTTACTGCGGCTAACCTTCATTCCTCTCCTTTCCAGGACAAACCTCCACCTCTCTAGCTTCTCCTCCACCTGTTCCCTGCTCTCACTGCAGATCACAATGTCATCTGCAAACATCATAGTCCATGGAGATTCCTGTCTAACCTGGTCTGTCAGCCTGTCCATCACCATAGCAACAAGAAGGGGCTCAGAGCTGATCCCTGATGCAGTCCCACCTCCACCTTGAACTCCTCTGTCACACCTACACACACCTCACCACTGTCTTACAGTCCTCATACATGTCCTGCACCGCTCTAACATACTTCTCTGCCACTCCAGACTTCCTCATACAATACCACAGTTCCTCTCTGGACACCCTGTCATCATCTTTCTCCAGATCTACAAAAACACAATGCAGCTCCCTCTGGCCTTCTCTCTACTTCTCTATCAACATCCTCAAAGCAAATACTGCATCTGTAGTACTCTGTTTTGGCATGAAACCATACTGCTGCTCACAAATGTTCACTTCTGCCCTTAGTCTAGCTTCCACTACTCTCTCCCATAACTTCATTGTATGGCTCATCAGCTTTATTCCTCTGTAGTTGCCACAACTCTGCACATCTCCCTTGTTCTTAAAAATGGGCACCAGCACACTTCTCCTCCATTCCTCAGGCATCTTCTCACTATCTAAGATCCTGTTGAACAACCCAGTCAGAAACTCTACTCCACCTCTCCTAGACACTTCCAAACCTCTACAGGTATATCATCAGGACCGACTGCCTTTCCACTCTTCATCCTCTTCAATGCCCTCCTCACTTCATCCTGACTGATCTTTACTACTTCCTGGTCCACAACAGTCACCTCTTCTAGTCTTTGTTCCCTCTCATTTTCCACGTTCATCAGCTCTTCAAAGTACTCTTTCCATCTTCCCATCACACTACTGGCACCTGTCAATAGACTTCCATCCCTATCCTTAATCACCCTAACCTGCTGCACGTCCTTCCATCTCTGTCTCTCTGTCTTGCATGTATTGATCAGCCAACCGGTATAGATCCGGCTGCCCGGTTTGGATCTGGTGTGAAATCTAGTGCTGAGACGAGTCGACCTTATATTAACGTCTAGGATCAGACGTCTCCCGGGTGTTCTTCTGCAGACGGGGTTCATAACGCCGCTGGCCTTCAGAGGAATGTTTTTGAACCCTGACAGCACAAAGAAATCACATTCCTACGGGCCACAGAGTGAAAATACACAGTTAACCAACCCCCCAGCCCCGACACCTTTTCACCACGATGGTGTCCCTGACCATATTAACATGTAAATACACGTAGATACTCGGACAATTCACTCAAACGCATATAATCTACATGCTAACGAGAGCTTTAAAGACTCTCTGCTCCTGAATGTGCTTTGGAAACACTTTCATGTCTGGGGTTTAAAAATTAAAGCGAGCCCCCCCCCCCCCCTCTGAGGGCAGTTTCCAATCAGGCAGCGGCTGGGACGCCTTTCAGAGCCAGGACCCGGAGTTCAATCAGACTTCATCTCGTCACCTTGGCCTGCAGGTTGAAGATCTAATCGACCGAGCCGGCGGCGTTGGGGCACAGATGGCTGTCCGTCCTCTCTGGGGGGGGGCTGACTTGAGATGAAGAGTTAACCTCTTCATTGCCGTGAAAACGGCCTGAACGCTCTGGAGGTACTGAACCTTTTCTTATCGCACACGGCGTCCAATCACGTCTCAGATTCCACCATATCTTTGATTCAGCGCGTCACCACGACAACCACTTATTTCCCATCCTCAAGCCCCCCCCAGCTCCTCTTCTACCTCTCCCCTCCTCTTCTTTTTTTTTGTCCAAATAAAACAAAGCGGGGAGTGAATGCGCTCTGAGGTAGGTAAATGTATTCAGTGACATCAGCCGGGGGGGGGGCATTCCTGTACCACTTGTTTCCAGCCTTGTCTGGGGGCCGGACCCTCTGTTGGGCCCTTTGTCCCGCGTGTATTCCACACAGCCCCACAATTAATGGGGGCCTTGTCTAAGGCTCCTGGAGCAGAAACTGCTGTTGGGGAGGGGGACAAAAGGCGAGCAGAGCTGGGGGGGCCCACCCCTCTGTAAAGGGGGATTCAAAGGGAGAAAGGGGGGGACGGAGTGCTGGATGAGATGTTTAAGCGATCCCTCTGTCCCCCCCACCACCACCATCCCCGCCCCCCCAGGCCTGAGATGTTTTCATGCCAGCAGTTGAAAGGAATCCTTCGCACTGTTTGATGATGACGATGATCATTTCACTGCCCACACTGTGCCGCCGGCCGCAGGGGGGGTCAGGGCGGCAGGTGAGGAGGGTGTCAGGGCGAGGAAGAGGAGGAAGAGGAGGAAGAGGAGGGCGACTGACAGGATCACCTAGTTTCATTTACCCCCAATGTTTGGTCAGGTTGGTGTTTTATTCATTAGTCAAGCCCAGAATTCACAGGGGCAAGTGAAGAGGGGTAATTATTTTACTAAAATAAATACATAAATATAAAGTATATAAAAAATACAAAACATTTAAAAAAACCCTCAAAATATACACCCAGAACACAAAAACAACCTACCAACTTTTGCTTTTTGAATATCAATATTTGTGAAGCTGTAAATCTTCTGGTGCCTGAACGTATAGGAAATATTAAAGAGGTTTATTATCAGGAGTTAAATAGACGAGAACTTTGTGACATTAATGTCGTATTTCTTGTGATCCAAACGGAGTGGATCCAGACGTGACGCTGCAGAGGATGTCGGTGGTCGTTGGTTATCTGTTGGTTTCAGACGTACGTCGGGGTGTTTCGGTGATGCTGCTGCTTTGTGGCTTTAGTCGTTTTACCTTATTAGATGAAGGATTTATTTTGGAATTCTCTCATATTTTGTTTAAAGAAGGTGAGATGCAAACTTGTCAGATGTGTATGCAGGACATTTATTTAGTGTTTAACTCCAGCTCAGGCAGATTCCTGTGCTTCTAAAACTATATTTTGGTCCTTTATTTTGTCATTTTTAATTTTTAATCTTTTCTTTCCTTTGTTTTAAAGAAAATTCATGAATTTCTCTTTCCACTCTTGCACCTCCAGTCTGTCCCCACTGCCTTCAGCTGTTCCTATCAGTGACATGTGGGACCCTCAGACCCCCCCCCAGAGCCTCCCTCCCCGTTCCCACACTGATAGCATCAGAGCCGGGGGTAACCCCCATGCTGCTGCGGCAGCGCCTCACAATGGGGGGCTGTGTGCGCCCCGGTGATGGGGTGTGATTTACTGGTGAACCCCGAACCACTAAAACAACCAGTTAGACTTTAAACCATCCCTGGGGGGCCGTCAGGAGGAGAACTGAAGGTGTTTGTGGAAAACACACCATTCTACTCTATGAGGCCAAAGACCAGCGCCTCACTCTTCATCACTCTTCATCACTCTCCCTCACTCTTCATCACTCTTCATCACTTCATCCTGCTCTGACCTTCAGTTTGAAAAATCTGACCTATTGTATGTTGAATATCCACCTGATCATTAATACTGGTATTGATTTCAGTGTTTTAATCAGCTATAAAAGCTGAAGCGTCACTGACCTGAGTCATTGATCCTTCTTCTTCTTCTTCCTCCTCCTCTTCTTGATAACTCACTCACACACAGAAGAGTGACCTGACTTTTGGGGTCATTTCACCTCTGAGGATTAAGGAGCTTCACAAAGAGCATCTGCAGTCCATCAGGGAGGAGAGAGGCATCTCCTGATAGCTGTGGAGCCAACAGATGTCAGTGAACGCATCATCTCCTGCAGGGGAGACTTCAGATTAAACCAACGGATGAGGGATTATTCAGATTATTGTCACTCCATAGAATCAGACTCACCTGAGTTAACTCTGAATTCACCAGAGCCTAAAAATACAACAGAAGTCATGAGAATCAGAATCAGGGGCAAAAACCCAGGACATAGACGGCACCATTAACGCAGATGTAAAGAACATTAAATGAATCATTAAAGCTATACTTAAAGTTCACTTCACCAACGGCCCCTCGTTGGATAGTTTATGGTCATTTTACTCTGATAGAAGCACAATAAGACATTAAGACGAAACAGCATTAATCATTCCTTTGCGTTAGGAAGTTAATTTAGGTTTATTTATAAAAAATATCTGCATGTAAATAAAATAAACACTGATTTCTGGAGGCAAAAGCTTCAAGACTCCATTAATTTGGTGGGATTGTGTTTATGATATAAAAATGACTGATGAATGAAAAATTAGTTTCTACTTTTTGTAGTAAAGAAGGACAAAGAAGGAAATCCCTGAAAATGAATTCCTAAAAGTAGAAACGGGAGAGACTGGAGTCCTGAGGAGAGGAGGTCCTACAGGTGTCTCCAGGTAAAAACACGCCACAGGTGTTTCTAATCACTCAGGTTCAAACCGGTGCGCTGGATCTGGTGAATGTTTGAACGAGTAATGTGTTAATTTATGATTAATATTTAATAATTGAACATTAATTCAATAATTAGTGTATTGTTTGAATGTATGACGTCACCATCAGCCGTTGGAAGCGCGTGGATCGATGTCCTCCCTCCGGTACCGATTCCTGGACTCCTGGTAGTCCGTGAAGTCACGTCAGTGGGCACGACGGTCTCTGACAGCAGCCAATCACAGCGTCCCGCCGCACGAGCCCGCCGCCCTCCGCCCCGTGTCCCGCGCGCTCATTGGACACGCGCACACGAGCCGCTCGCGTGCGGGATCGGTGGATAAAACCGGAGTCGCTGGCACCGGGAGCGGAGTGGAACCCAGGACAGGAGGCGGCGAGGAGCTCCGAGCCGGGACCGAGGAGAGGAGGCGGGACCTGCGTGACGGTACAGCTCCCGGACCGAAGATGCCCGCCGGTAGTTCGGACCGGACGTCCCCCGCTGCGGCGGCGACCTCACCGGAGAAACCCCGCGTCCTACCGGAGAGCAGGAAGGTAAGGCTACCGGAGCCCCGGAGCCCCGGTTCCGTTACTCCGTTACTTTATTACAGGTCAGCCCTTCTCACCCCCCCCCTCCAGTCCTCTAAGCCAATCATGGAGAAGCGGAGGCGCGCGCGCATCAACGAGAGTCTGGGCCAGCTGAAGACCCTGATCACGGACGCGCTGAAGAAAGACGTAAGGGGTTCAGACCGGGACCGATTCAGGGCCCCCCCGGAGAACGTGAGCTCTAACCCCCCCATGTGTCCCCAGAGCTCCAGACACTCCAAGCTGGAGAAGGCCGACATCCTGGAGATGACGGTGAAGCACCTGAGGGGCCTGCAGCGCCTGCAGATGACGGGTATGTGAGCACTGGCCCCTGGTGCCGCTCCATCAGGGGCCCCTGGTGCCGCTCCATCAGGGGCCCCTGGTGTCGCTCCATCAGGGGCCCCTGATGTCGCTCCATCCGGGGCCCCTGATGTCGCTCCATCCGGGGCCCCTGGTGCCGCTCCATCAGGGGCCCCTGGTGCCGCTCCATCAGGGGCCCCTGGTGCCGCTCCATCAGGGGCCTCTGATGCCGCTCCATCTGGGGCCCCTGGCCCTTCAGAATAAAAGTTGAGTCTATCGATCGATCGGTCTGATTTGTTTCTGATCTCCCCTTCAGCCGCGGTGAACGCCGACCCGTGCATTCTGGGTAAATACCGAGCCGGCTTCAGCGAGTGCATCGGCGAGGTCACCCGCTTCCTGTCCACGTGCGAAGGCGTGAACGCCGACATGAGGACCCGCCTCCTGGGTCACCTGGCGGCCTGCGTGACCCACATCAACGCCGCCAACTTCTTCACGCCTCCGATGGGACTTCCTCAGAATGCCACGCCCATCCCAGCCCCTCCCCCTCAGATGGCGTGTAAAAGCGGCGTGGGGGTGCACCCCCAGCCGGACGGCGTGAAGCTGTACGGCGGCTTCCAGGTGGTGCCGACGGCCGATGGACAGTTCGCCGTTCTGGTTCCTAGTGCAGCTCTGCTGCCGCTGGCGGCGCCCAACGGGCATCACGTGACGCCCGGCGGCCCCCCAGTCACCTCAGACTCGGTGTGGAGGCCCTGGTAGGAGGTGTTGGGGCCTGGTCTGGACCCACAGGCGGCCCCCCAAGAGAGAATCCATAGTTTATTCAGTAGTCAGGAGGAACCCAGCAACCCTGAAGAGTAGGACGAGTAACGTGACCCCTCCCCCCAGAGGTGAGGTGTGAGTGGAGCATCAGTGGGCGGAGCTTAACTGGTGATGCAGGTGGACTGAGTGGGTTCAGGATGCTGAGGGGGGGTGTGAGCATCAGGCAGGTCGTTCTGGGGGGTTTCGCCTGTTAAAGCGCGTCAGAATGTCTGTTGGTGTGATGAAAGCTTTAGAAGTGAAAACTGATTGATTGATTGATTGATTGATTGATTGATTGATTCCTGTACATTTTGTAAATGTGTTCACACGCCTGATGTTCTCGACACGGACGATAGGGACTCGTGTTGCTCACTGTGATTTTTTTAAAAAGTGTTTTGATATGTCGCACTTGATGCGTTATGAAGCCTTGTGAAGCCTTATGAAGCCTTGTGAAGCCTTATGAAGCCTTATGAAGCCTTGTGAAGCCTTGTGAAGCCTTGTGAAGCCTTATGAAGCCCTGTATAAATAAAACCTTTTATCTTGTTTACCACTTTTGCAGTACTTGTTTTTCTTCTTCCTTAAAACCCCATCAGGTTGCCATGACGATGGGCCGTACAGACAAGTGGAAAGCCGGGTAGCATCCCTTTACTCGAACCCCCCGCCCCTACACATACATCCTGAATGTATGCCCCCCCCCCAGCATACATCAGATGAGGCCTAGTGACTCAAACTGGAGCCTACATGTGACTTTGAGGGGATTCTGTGCAGTAGACCAGCGGGGGCCCATCCAGTCAGGGGCCGTCCACGGGGCCCGGTGGCCCCAGCGTGTGTCCCGGAGCGTGGTGCTGACACGGAGCGTGACCGGGGGGGTCACAGGTGCCCCTCATTCCAGCAGCACGGAGCCTGGAGTCTGGCGGCCTGTCAGCAGACCTGGGGGGCCATCACCAGAGGACAGGGGCCCCCTTTGACAGGAGCCAACGGTGGCTCCTCCAGAGGCACACACACACACACACACACACACACACACACACAATCCACCACTGCTGGGATGCTCCTGATTAAATTATTCATGGAATTTAATTTAATTTAATTTAATTTAAATTAAATTAAATTAAATTAAATTAAAATTAATTTCATTTCATTTAAATTAATTAAATTTAATGGACGATAACCATGAATAAACAGTGATGATGATGTATTTGAGTTGTTCAATAAATAACAACTCAAACACTATTTAGCGTGAAATATTAAAAAGAGTGTTTAATCGTGTCTCAAACAGGAAGTGTGTGTCCGTGGCCCCCCCCCTGACTCCAGAACCTTCTCTTTGTGGACTAAACTGCGTCTACACGTCTGTTTTGCCCCGGCGAGAGAAGACTGGCAGTAAGGAGGACTTAAAGACACAAATAGTGCTCCCCCACCTATGGGGCGTCCTTTGAGAAGACCCCCCCAAACACAAAAACAAAGCGGGGCCCCCGAGAGGCTCCGTGGCTCCTCTCTTTGTGACCCTCTCCATCTTCATAAAGGACCCTCCCCTTGTTTATCCAGGAAGAGCTTTAATGGTGGGTGGGGTGGGGGGGTGCTGTCACACTCCCCGCGCTGAAGAAGGCTTATTGTCGCCCCATCTCAAGGGTCCCCCTCTGGAGTGCCCCCCCAGGACGGACCGGTCTCTCCAGATAAGAGGAGCTGAAGTGCTGACGGGTCGAACCGACCCGAACCGATCAATGAATCTGTTTAATGACGACCCCCCCCCCCCATTGAATCCCATGTTTTCCCTTTAAATGCAGTAAACATGTCTGATTGATGGCCCCCCCTCGAGGGTTGGCCGTCTCTCTGACACCCACCGGAAGCCGCCGCTGCCTCGGCCTCTGGGGGTGAATAGGTGTGGCATTGTTCTTATGATGGGGGGGGGTTCACATCAAGGCTAATGAATGCTTATGGTCTCCACATCCATGGGGAGGGAGCCCCCGTCACTCCGATTCACCCTGTTTTGATTTAGCTGCTTGTTTTTGCAGAAACTCAGGAACATGTTGGTGGAAGCATCGCTTCCGGGGGGGGGGGTCCAGCCCCCGAGTGACACCTCAACACTGGGGGGGGGGGTGGATTTATGGCTTTTAGAGCCAGCAGCTCCATCACAAGTCAACAAGCCTTCAAAGGAGACGTTGTGTTCAGGGTCCGCGTGGAAACGGCAGCTCTGGTTTCCTGTGGGGGTTCAGTTTGTCCCCGAGGAAAACACAAGGATCACTTTAACCAGAGACGCCATGGCCCCCCCCACAGACAAACAGCTCAGCTTAGTGTGGAGGGGTGAGAACCAACAACCTGCTGCAGCCTGTGTGTGTGTGTGTGTGGGGGGGGGGGGGGTGAATTAAGTTCAAGTCAAACAGACATCCAGTTCGTTCACACCTGTCTATACCAGTGTCTTTATGAGAGGGGGGGTCACACAATATAAAGACAGATTTGTTTTGTAGTGACTTCCAGTGGTTGTGATTCTGTGACATTTTCTGAACACACACCTGGTTGCAGACGGGGTCAGGACCCCCCAGGAGAGGCTGTCGGTCAGTTTAGTCCAACGTCCAGCAAACACCAGAAAAGTCCAACAAACGAGACGTCAGTCTGGAAGAAAGGCCTCAGGTTAATCATCCTGATGAGGCACAGGTGTGGAGATGAGGCACAGGTGTGGAGATGAGGCACAGGTGTGGAGATGAGGCACAGGTGTGGAGACAAGACTCCAGCGAAAAGTTTGGCTCCACCCCCTACCACACCCCAGGACAGCAGAACAACATGAGATGAATGAGTCTCATCTCCACACCTGTGCCTCATCTCCACACCTGTGCCTCATCTCCACACCTGTGCCTCATCAGGATGATGAGCCTGTGTGTCTCTGCTGTCATGGTGACATCAGTGCAGACGCTCCTATTGGATCAGGTCCTTCGTACAGCAACAGGTGATGCTGCAGCAGCACGTCACCGAGCTTTAGTGACAGGAAGGCAGCTTTTGTGATTAATGGGAAAAAGGGTCGATCGAAAGAAAAACATTCAGACGTGGAGATCTGATGAAGTCTCTCAGCTTAGATCTGGATTCTAATCTGGATTCTAATCTGGATTCTAATCTGGATTCTAATCTGGACAGGTCTCTGAAAACCTGATCATGATCACCCAGTATGGGAAGTTGTGCACTGCTGAACATGTAGTTCCTCCTCACGCCCCCACCAAACAGCTGGAGGAGAAGAGTCTGTGTCGTCTGATTGGTCCTCCATGATTGTGTCGTCTGATTGGTCCTCCATGATTGTGTCGTCTGATTGGTCCTCCATGATTGTGTCGTCTGATTGGTCCTCCATGATTGTGTCGTCTGATTGGTCCTCCATGATTGTGTCGTCTGATTGGTCCTCCATGATTGTGTCGTCTGATTGGTCCTCCATGATTGTGTCGTCTGATTGGTCCTCCATGATTGTGTCGTCTGATTGGTCCTCCATGATTGTAAAGTGAGATAAGGAGCTTATCGCCTGTTGTTCTTCTCCATTGGGGAGGGACAGAGTGTACTAAAGGCCACCGTTCTGGTAACGTCGTCCACTTAACACCCCCACCAGGTCAGCTGGTTGTAATTCAGCCCCCAGAGGGTGTTTGGGCGCACTGGGGGGTAAATATCAACCCGGCTTGTTCATATTTTGAGGGTGTAGAACGTCCTGTTTGTGTTCTGGAGGTGTTGGGGTCACAGTGTCAGGGTGGGGGGGGGTCACCCTCTCCCCGCCTGAGGCACAGGACCTAATGGTGAGCCACACAACGATGCTGATGTCAGTTACCGTAGTGCCGGTGTCGGTTACCATAGCGCTGGTGTTGGTTACCGTAGCGCCGGTATCGGTTACCGTAGCGCTGGTGTCGGTTACCGTAGCGCCGGTGTCGGTTACCGTAGCGCTGGTGTCGGTTACCGTAGCGCTGGTGTCGGTTACCGTAGCGCCGGTATCGGTTACAGTAGCGCCGGTATCGGTTACCGTTCACGAGGCGATGATGCACTTCCTGTTTCTGATGTCATCCACCTAAACGTGGTGATGCCCGACCCCCTCCCGTGCTAACGCTACGCTACAGATCAACCCTCCTCTTGAGTTCTCGCCCCAGGCGCCTGGTCTCATTTGACCTCTACTCTTTGTCCAAAGGCGCCGCCCCCCCCCCCTCACCAGCCCAGCTTAACTCTTTGTGACCCCCCCCCCCAGCGCTTTGTGCCGCTTTGGACATCTAATGTCCCCACCCCTCCCATTCTCTCGTCTCCCATCAGGCACTGCTGTGTGGAGCTAACTGCCCACTAAGAGAGGTGGGATCCCACTGTGGGGGGGTCAAGAGGTGCTTTTGATGGATCCAAAGGCCGTCGTCTCCACCCTGCAGGTGTTGGTTTGTCCGGCGCGCAGAGTGAGTGGTGGGGTATTAAAGAGAACTCTATTACCCCCCAGCTAACACACACCATCATTAGAACACACACACACACACACACACACACACACACACACACACACACACACACACACACACACACACACACACACACACACACACACACACACACACTGATCACAACACGACATGACCATCATCATCATCACCATCACCATCATCATCATCATCATCATCATCATCATCATCATCACCATCATCATCATCATCATCATCATCATCACCATCACCATCATCATCATCATCATCATCACCATCATCATCATCATCATCATCATCATCATAATCATCATCATCATCATCACCATCACCATCACCATCACCATCATCATCATCATCATCATCATCACCATCATCATCATCATCATCACCATCATCATCATCATCATCACCATCATCGTCATCATCACTATCATCATCACCATCACCATCATCATCGTCATCATCACCATCATCATCATCATCACCATCATCGTCATCATCACCATCATCGTCATCATCACCATCATCGTCATCATCATCATCACCATCATCATCATCATCATCATCATCATCATCATCATCATCATCATCATCATCATCATCATCATCATCATCACCATCATCATTATCATCATCATCATTATCATCATCATCATCATCACCACCATCATCATCATCACCATCACTATCATCATCTTCATCATCACCACCATCATCACCATCATCATCATCATCACCACCATCATCACCATCATCATCATCATCATCATCACCATCACCATCATCATCATCACCATCATCATCATCACCATCATCACCATCTTCAGTCTGAATTCTAAGACGAGCTGCAGCATCGTACTGTCAGCATCGTCCTAATAATAAGACAAATCAATGAATAAATAATAAATAATAAATAATAAGTATTAGTTAGACGTTAGCGTCCCTCCTCCTGTTTCCTACATCGATTCTGTACATAAATATCTGGGTTGGATTTCAATGATTCTTTGTGTTCATTGGCTGAATATTAATAAATATATCAATAATATTAATATTAAATGCTAAATATTCTCTACTCGACTTGCTTTGTGTTGTAGAAAGTTTAAAAAAACTAAAGTCATGTCTGAATCCGCTCAGGTTCTGTTCTTTATTCCAATGGGGAATAATAAAGTAAGAAACCCCTCTGCAGGTGATCTGGTCTTCAATACGATCGGGCTTCAATTAAAAAGAAAATAATTCAAACAAATTTCACCATTTTGTCAACAAGCTTGTTTGCTTTGCCCCCCCCCCTTCACTAAATGAATTTAACGTTGAGCAGCACCCATAGAGCTGCTGCTCATTATCTAAAATCTTGAAGAGCCCGTTTGTCCCGTGGTTTCGGTCAAGTGAGGATTACTCCTGAAGGCCCTCCACACGGTGGACGTCCGACGGCCTCGGCTCACTCTGCTGTGAATTGTGATGTCATTCAGCTCGGACAGAGCGGCCAATCGACCCCGTGACCTCTGACCCTTATTAACCCCGGGTAGAGGGCTGCATTCAAGGTGTAGCCATCTGTGTGCCTCGTTGTGTCAAGGCGTCCCCCCCCCCCCACTCGCTCTTTTTCATCGCTCCCAGTGTTCAGGAGCAACAGACTGATCAGAGGGGGGGCCAGGGACCCCTACATGATGGGGAGGGTCACCTCCATCCTGTGTTAACGGAAAGACAACAACAACAAGCAGAATAATCCCAGAGTAGAGCAGATGAAGCAAAGGGTTAATGTGTAAAGTCTTATGGAGGAGTTAACTGGTGGCCTCATGTGTTGGTGAGGTTAAATCCAACCTGGTTAGGATTACTAACAAGTGAAATATCGTCAGTTCTGTTTAACCCCATGATGGACGACCATAAAAGCAGGAGAAGGGAAACAGGAACCAGAATGAAGTCCTGGATCCATCTTTTAAAAACCTTCTCACATTTGAACTTCATTTTAATTCAGTCTTAATATAGTTTTAGTTTTTATTTTGATTAACTGTACTGATCTCTGTAGGGAAACTATCAATCCACTCTAGCACACATTGTTAGTCAGCCTGATTACATATCTGTTGTGAACTCTGAAGACGGGCGTTTACCTGAGACACTCCTCTGGATGTTAGCTTTGGTATCATTTCAGCCTAAACATTTTTTTTAAATTCCTTGAAGCGACAAACGTGATATTTGATGGACAGTTTTTCATTGAGCAGAAAAAAATAAAACGGTCTCATCAATATCAATCTTGTACAGCCATCGTTCTGATGATTTATTGATTGATTGAACAGCTGCTGTGGTTCCAGGTGACTCACGTCACACACAGTTCATTGATTGATTACATACGTGATAAAAGAGGGGACTGTGATCTGTTCAGTGGGCGTGTTAACGGTTATCAGCCGATTGCCGACATTATTGACCCGTCATTGATGTGACTGCTGATGCAGGCGGACGTGTTTGCACAGGGACAAAGTCTGATTAGCGGTTAGCGTCCACCCCCGTCTGGTTTCTGCAGACGGGATCCTCAGGCTGGTGTTTGAAGGTGTTCTCCTTCACGGCGCCGTCGTCCTGCAGGAGCTGCACCTTCAGCGTCAGCGGGGCGCACCTGTCCACCTTACACCTGATGATCACCGTGTCGTTGTGAACCTCCTGGCTGCAGCGCTGGAGATCCAGCATCTGGTCTCCAGACCCCCAACACACCAGCTGCTCTTTACCGACGGACGCCACCGGCTTCCTGCTCAGGAAGGCGGGGCTCTGGCAGAGCATCCTGTCCAGCTTCTCCACGCCGGCGCCGTTCCTCAGCACCCAGTCGTGCAGGTACCCCAGGTGGCAGTCACACCTCCAGGGGTTCCCGTGCAGCCGGACCGTGTGCTGGCTGACAAACGGGTCCATCAGACCCGGGGGGAGCGTCTCCAGGTGGTTGTCGGACAGGTGCAGCTGCTGGATGAACTCCTGGTCCTCAAACAGCTTGGCGTCCAGTCGGCTCAGGTTGTTCTGGTTCAGGTAGATGGACTTGATGCCACACAGGCCGCTGAAGATGGTTGGAGGCAGAGAGATGAGCTGGTTCTCCGACAGGTCCAGATGTTCCAATGAGGTGTTGTTTCTAAAGACATCCTCAGGAAGGGTTGACATGTGGTTGGAGGCCAGGATGAGGCTGGAGAGCGACGTGAAGGTCGTCAGAGAAGACAGGCTGGTCAGTCTGTTGCCTTTCAGATTCAGCTCCTGCAGACTGGAGGTCTGGCCTCCAAAGGGTTTATCGCTGAAGGTGGTGAGAAGGTTCCCCCTGAGGTTCAGGACCTTCAGGTCGGTCAGCACGGAGAAGATGTTGTCAGCCAGCTCCAGAATCTGATTCCCTTCCAGGTGAAGCTCCTCCAGCTGAGGAACCTCCAGGAACGCGTCAGACGTCAGGTTGCTGATGAGGTTGTAGCTGATTCTCAGGATCTCCAGTCTTTCCAACCCAGAGAAGGTTTCCCTTCCCACCCCCTGGATCTTATTCTGGGACAGGTCCAGAACCCTCAGGCTGTGGAGGTGGAGGAACAGAGGAGCAGTCAGCTGTGAGACGGCGTTCCCCTTCATCTGCAGCGTCTCCAGCCGTCTGAGCGAGTCGAAGGTGCCAGGATGGACCGTGGTGATGCGGTTGAAGTTCAGGAGAAGTGTGGTCAGGTTCCCCTGACTGGAGAACGTCCCCGCATGTAGACCGTCCAGCCAGGGGTTCCCGCTGATCTCCAGCTCCTGCAGCTCGGCCAGGTGGTGGAAGGCCTGGGCGTGGACGCTGCGCAGGGCGTTGTTGATGAAGATGAGCTTGGTGAGGTGGGGGTTCTCCATTAAGGTGTGGGGGAAGAGGTACTGCAGGTCCGAGGAGATGACGATGAACTCCTTCACCGTCCTGGAGACGTTCCTGGGCAGGTAGGGCATCCCCCCGTCGGTGCACAGCACCTGATCCGGGGTGAAGCAGTGGCACCGGTGGGGACACCCCGTCTGGTCCGGGTCGCCCCGGCCGCAGAGGAGCAGCGCCAGGAGGAGGATCAGGGGGGGTTCTCTGTCCATGTTCACTGAGAAAACACCACAAAACATGTGAACCTACAGGAAACCAAAGTCCTGTTTGCTCTGCATTAAAAGCACCATAATTCTGTCCAGAGACAGACGATCAGATCAACCTACCGCTGATCCCTGGAGGTTCAGTGGAATCATGAAGCTGGTTCTCTCTGGAGGTCTGTCAGGGCTGAGTCATTATTGACTGACAGAAAACAAACAGACAGGGGAGTGTGTGTGTGTGTGTGTGTGTGTGTGTGTGTGTGTGTGTGTGTGTGTGTGTGTGTGTGTGTGTGTGTGTGTGTGTGTGTGGGTGGGTGTGTGTGTGTTCCTGGTCCAAGTCAATCATTCTCTTTTTACTCATTAAGTCAGAAACTGTTCCTAAACTAGTTGTGGTTTCAGTCGTCTATAAGTTAAATGACCCTCAGATAACCACACGGAGCAGACAGGGATCTCAACCAGTTAAAGGTATCCATACATAGATTTCATGAATAGTTCCAGATTTTTGACTACCTGTGACAAGAGTTCTCAGGTTTATATATGAGTGTCTACTACACATGTGTCAAACTCAAGGCCTGGGGGCCAAATGTGGCCCTCCACATCATTTAAGTGGCCCGCCAGAGCATAAAAGGTCAAAGAGTCTAAAAATAAATAGGTCAAAAGTGTGCTTTGACCAGAAACTACATTACCCACAATGCAGTAGTTCAGCCCAGCTGACTAAACATTGTGAACAAAGTTAACGTCCTAACTTGTGTCTGATGTTATTTTTCTTTATTGATTGATAGTTTGATCCTTGATTGATGGAGTTCTGTGGGTTTAATAACCTGACAAATGAAAAGGATTTATGTTAGAACAGAGAAACAAACAAACATGTTTTTTCTGTCTAACTGTAATGTTTGGAACTAGAATCAGTCAGAAATTCAGTTATTTAACATTAAGGAGTAGTTACATTTAGTTACATTACACTGAGTTACATTTAGTTACATTTATTAGTTACATTAAGGAGTAGTTACATTTAGTTACATTACACTGAGTTACATTTAGTTACATTTATTAGTTACATTAAGGAGTAGTTACATTTAGTTACATTACACTGAGTTACATTTAGTTACATTTATTAGTTACATTAAGGAGTAGTTACATTTAGTTACATTACACTGAGTTACATTTAGTTACATTTATTAGTTACATTAAGGAGTAGTTACATTTAGTTACATTACACTGAGTTACATTTAGTTACATTTATTAGTTACATTAAGGAGTAGTTACATTTAGTTACATTACACTGAGTTACATTTAGTTACATTTATTAGTTACATTAAGGAGTAGTTACATTTAGTTACATTACACTGAGTTACATTTAGTTACATTTATTAGTTACATTAAGGAGTAGTTACATTTAGTTACATTACACTGAGTTACATTTAGTTACATTTATTAGTTACATTAAGGAGTAGTTACATTTAGTTACATTACACTGAGTTACATTTAGTTACATTTATTAGTTACATTAAGGAGTAGTTACATTTAGTTACATTACACTGAGTTACATTTAGTTACATTTATTAGGTACATTAAGGAGTAGTTACATTTAGTTACATTACACTGAGTTACATTTAGTTACATTTATTAGTTACATTAAGGAGTAGTTACATTTAGTTACATTACACTGAGTTACATTTAGTTACATTTATTAGTTACATCTGGCCCTTTGAGGACAGTCGTGATGCTGATGTGAAAATGAGTTTGACACCCCTGCTCTACTCACTATACCCTACTATGGTACTACATCTATACTGTACTATTGTAATAACTTTGGAGTGCAGTTGCAGAAGGCCACCACTAGGTGTCCTCCTGCCCCTCTGAACCGCTGACATTCCTGGACCCTCCCTCCCCTGGAAGGTATTCCTGATGATGTCCAGGTAGCAGCAGTGTGTTTGGATCAGCTCCTCCACCCAAATACCAGCAGGAACTACATCCGCCTGACTTTTCCACCTTTTTTGGAATCTTTCCATCGTTTTTGGGAACTTTTTCGGCTCTCACAGATTCCGATGGCCAACGCCGGTTTGCAGCTCCTTGGCTTCACGCTGGCCTTTTTGGGGTTCATCGGCTCGATAGCGTCCACGGTCATGGTGGAATGGAAAGCTTCGTCGTACGCCGGAGACAACATCATCACAGCTCAGGCCATGTATGAAGGCCTGTGGAGGACCTGTGTGTCGCAGAGCACCGGTCAGGTCCAGTGTAAAGTCTACGACTCGCTCCTCCAGCTGCCAGGTAACGTTCTCCACCTCCAGAAAGCATCATCTGATCAGAGTCCTACAGAACATCATGTCCTGAATGTGTTTTATTCTGCTAACGTGAAGAAAACACAATGAATGGCTTCATATTCAAGAGTCAATTTGGGATTTTGTGATTGTAAATATTAAAAACATTTAAATATTAGATGTTTAAGGTTGTTTGTTCTGCTTGTTGATGGTGAAGGATAAATGTGTGAATGTGTCTGGTCATTTAAAATCCTCCTGGAGGTTAAGGGAAGGGTTTTATTCCCTCCCTGTGGCGCCTCCACACAAGCAGAGACATGTCGGCCAAATACCAGCTGCTGGAGGTTCAAACGGTTTCTTCTTCTGTGGTTTGGTGGAGCAGACGTCATGGGAGGTGTGAGGTTAGGACTATTGTGGTCATGTAGATGAGTCCACTTGGAGGATTTTTAATTTCTATATTAGGAAAACAGCAACAGCAGCTTCTCCTGTTAAAAACCATCTGAAGGAGTGTTTGGACCCCAGCTGGACGACCTCTGACCTGTGTCTGACTACTTCCCTCTGCCTCCAGGGATCGTTCAGGGCACCCGGGGGCTGATGCTGGCCTCCATCCTGCTGAGCTTCATCTCCATCCTGGTGGAGACGGTGGGCATGAGGTGCACCACCTGCATGGCGGACAACCCGGAGCAGAAGGACAAGGTGGCTCTGACCGGGGGGGTCATCTTCATCATCGCTGGTGAGAGTCCCAACACCTCACCTGGCGTCTGATTGGCCCGTTTCCTCCCCCATGAAGAAACATCTTTACACAACGTCCAGACGACTCGTCGTCAAAGCGTTCGTCATGTTTCAGCCCGTCTGATGAAACGGTGTGATGTTTCTCCTCTGGGGGGGGCTCCAGGTCTGCTGGCCCTGGTGGGCACTTCCTGGTACGGCAACAGGATAGCCAAGGACTTCTACAACCCCTTCACCCCCACCAACTCCAGGTGAGTCGTTTTACCACAAAGACAGCTGGAAACGGTTAGCATCGCCACCGGGTTGCCACGGCAACCAGAGCATCCTCCAGGAGCCCCCGCTGACCTGACCGTGGGGGTAACCCATCCTGTGTGAACTGTTGCAGGTACGAGTTCGGAAGCGCCCTCTACGTGGGCTGGGGGGCAGCTTGTCTCACCATCATCGGGGGGGCGTTCCTCTGCTGCCACTGCTCCGGCGGGGGCTCGGGCAAATCACCCCGCTACCCCCCCTCCCGCTCCGCAGGCCAACCCGGGAAGGACTACGTGTAGGACCGCCCCCCAGGACAGATGTTTGTTTATTGTTTATGGGGGGGGCATTAACTCCAGTCACTGGGGAGAATCAATGTTTGTTATTGAATAAAAATATAAGAAATGAGTGGAAATTAGACTGTAAATAAAATAAAACGTTTAGATCCTCAGAATAATCCGTCAGCGTTTGTTTTCTGTTAATCTCCTCAGGGTTCATCTGGAGTCCTTCAAGCTGTCAAATAAAACAAAATAAAATAAAATCCCACTCTTCACTGCTGCCTGGTTTTAATTGTATTAATTTAAATAAATGTAATTAAAAACAACCTTTACTGTGACTAGAAACACCCCCCAGGACAGGACAGAGCACAAGATCAACAGGTTAACACACGCACACGCACGCACACACGCACACACACACACACACACACACACACACACACACACACACACACACACACACTTAAATTATACTTAACATCACCCAATGTCTTGCTCCTATTTGGAATCATGTGTTCCACATTAAAATTTAAGGGTCATTAAACGCAACATGAGGATCTAAATCTGGTTTACTGCCCCGTTCGGATGGGGCATCTGAGGTGAACCCCCCCCCGTCACGCTGGCTGCTCATAATTGTTCATTCAGTGAATTAATTTTTAGATTCAGTCCCTGTGAACATCTGCTGTTATTCTGCCACACGATCAGTGTTACAAAAACACGCAGAAATGCCCCTCCTGAGGGCAAACAAACTGATCCAGACAGGCTGGAACGCCTCACACCCGGTCCTGTCCCGACATGCCTCCCCATCCCTGAGCCGTGCAGTCACCGGAGTCCACCCCCCCCCCCCGTCAGCCGCAGGATTCCACGACACCCCCTCCTAGTCTGTGCACCGGAGTCAACTACCCCCCCCCCCTAACGTGGGTGGAGGAATCACGGAGGCCCCCACCAGCAGCACATCCGCACAATGTTTCCATCCACTGTCTTATCTTTTATATCACTGGCCTTAAACAGTTTCTGCTGCAGAGAGCGCCCCCGTCTGGTCGTCCAGCGTCACAACCGCCAGTCAGAAAGTAAAGTCTTTATTCATTATTAATTAGTGTTTATTCAATTTTAATTCGTGTTTATTCAATATTAATCAGTGTTTATTCAATATTAATCAGTGTTTATTCAATATTAATTAGTGTTTATTCAATATTAATTAGTGTTTATTCAATATTAATTAGTGTTTATTCAATATTAATCAGTGTTTATTCAATATTAATCAGTGTTTATTCAATATTAATCAGTGTTTATTCAATTCTAATCATTTGTTTATGAATTTTTGTTCGACAAATTAATTAAACAAATTAATACACGAAATTAGTAACACCTAACAGGAGCAGTGGTGTGTGTGTGTGTGTGTGTGTGTGTGTGTGTGTGTGTGTGTGTGTGTGTGTGTGTGTGTGTGTGTGTGTGTGTGTGTGTGTGTGTGTGTGAGATCAGGTAAACAGAAGCGCGCTGGTCGGATCCTGGTGGAGGAGGTAGAGGAAACACCTCCCACAGGTGGAGGTGTGAGCAGTGACGGCGTGTGGCCGCCAGGGGGCGACACACACCCAGGTTTGGACTCAAATCCATACCCTGCAGTGACAAGAAACTGGAATTAAAGTAAGAAAACCAGTTTATAAAACAAGTCTTTCACCCTAACGACAAATTGAATGATCAGATTTAATATTGATAAAAGCAGTTACTGTCAGATTATAATCTAATTACTGGCTTTGGGCTGCAGAAACTGAGACAGGACACACTCACACGGCTCAGGAAGTGTTTCTGCTCTGCAGGTCAGAGGAGAATCAAATCTATATGAACTCACAGGACTGTGTGAAGCTTAAAATAAACGACAGTAACCGACAGCCTGTACTCAGATTAGACATCCGATCTGCACAACTTAACCCCCCCAGCTTTAAGACCCTTCTTAAATGAATGTAAGCTAATTGCACAAATCCTATTCCACAGTTCTGTGCATTGAAAGCGCTGACAGTGTGTTAGCACAGCTTTCCTCAGCAGCAGCTACAACTTCATTTCAGTGAATAAAGCGTGGAGCAGGAATAATAATGGTGATGAGCCCCCCCCCCCCCCCCAGCAACACTAGACATTGAATTAGAATTATCAGATAGAAAATCCAAGGGCCGACAGTTGGAACACATAAATGCCACACAGGAAGGCCTCAGGCACTGACCCCCCCCCCCCCAGATTAGCTAACAGTCTTACAACAAGTTAAAATTGAAGATTTAACAACACTAACTGGATTATGCATATTTTCTGCCCTCTAATATTGTCTGTAAGGGGTGGGAGGTGTTTGATTGGAGGCTGTTCAGCCTGGCTGCTCCTAGGCCCTCATGATTTAAATCATCACACCCCCCCACACCCCCAGACAGACACTCAGATTTATGCTCAAGTTCAAACTCTGATAATTCAGCTCCTTTCATCTACTAATCATTTAAATATGAGTTGTGCTTCATTATAATAACGTTAATGCTTCTTCAGTTACTTGAATGGTTTTGGAGAACTTATGAATACATGATAGAATGACATTCAGCAAAATTAAACGCTATTAATTCACTTTTAATCTACATTTATTATCTGCTTGACGAACGTTTATCTTGTGTTGGTAAAACTTGGCGTTGGTTCTTCCCCTTACACCCCGTGTTTCACCTCCTAGCGTGTGGATTCTGTATCTGGAGCCTTTGGGGGTCGGGGTGGCGCCCCAGCACCGGATCAGTACACCGGATCCGGTCCCCGGTGAGACGGTCCGGGCCCGTCGTGTCTGTCTCTGTTGAACAGGTTTTTATCTGATTGAATGTGGCGCACAGGTCAGCCTGAGTGTGATCACACCTTTCTGTCGCCTCTTATCTGACAGGTTAAAAATAGACCGTCAGAACCCAGGTGTCCCCCACCTGGACCGGAACCGAACCACCTGCTGGTTCACCTGTTAGGATCGTTACGGCCCTCCGGTTTATTCCCCGTTCGTCAGGAGTTCACAGCGGGAGCGCACGGGAACGGGGACCGGCGTCCCGGTGGAGGAGTTCTCTGTGCGTCCCGATCAGTGAATGGATCTGATCACGCAGAAGTGGAACCAATACCCACGCAGGCCTCAGAATTAACGGGATGAGCGCGCCGGTAAGGTTTGTGTCATTAACGGCGCTCTAAACGCGTCCATCCTTCATTACGCACGGAGAACAGGAGGGAGACGGATGCGCACGCACCTGACGGAACTGTTGGGATCACGGTGCTGACGTCACACACGACACCGAACAATGCCACGGACACGCAGGGACACAATGTGATCACACGTGCTGCAGATCGATTGGATCAAAGTCCAAGAAGAAAGTATTTGGACGAACCGGAGAACACGTGCGAACGGAACGCGTTCCCGGCGGAGCAGCGATTGGTAACTTCACCTCCTCACGTCTGTCACTTCCATCAGGGAGGAGGAGACAGAATCCTGCAGCTCACTCAACAACAAACAGGGTTTTGGGTGCGTCAGACTCCAACACGCACCAATAATCTGTTTCTCCTGCGCGTAAAAAGTGGCCGCCTCTTGATCGGCGCTCAAATCTCAGTTTCACGCATTTCGCAACGCGTCCCTTCTTGAATCTGAGAGGTGTGTGTCCAAAAACACCCCCGGTTCTGGCGCTACAGAGTGTGCGTAACATCCAGAACCGCGCAACATGTGGATGTCAGTGCTGCCAGGTGTTGCTCCACCGGCTTCCCAGCTCCAACCAGATGACATGCGTTCGAACCCCTTCACCTCTGATTGCCTGAGGAAGACCACGCCCTGCTCCAAAAGGCCAGGAAGTGTTTCTGGAGAGTTAAAGTGTCAAGACATGCAATGTTCCGTGAAGGAATTGTGTAAACTTGGTTCCTGAAAAGACAGAAGTTCCCTCCGAGGCCTCAAGAAGGTTTTTGATGGCTTCAAACTTCACATGATGAAAATAAAAAGCAGGACTAACCTTCACCTCATGATTTTATTTGAAATCCTTGTTCTCTCTGGAATCGACTCCACTGGAAGATTTATTCTTTTGTTCATGAAATAATGCTTTTTCTAGTCTCTATAAAAATGTTGTTTTTTTTACATAAAAAGTAAAGAAATGATCCCTTCCACAAATAATCTTATAATTTTCTATATTTATCTCGATATGTCTTATCTGCAGGCTGAAGCATCAGTAATATTTAAATGCTTCCAGAGCGTTCCTCAGATTTATCTCCTCTCATTCCGTCTCTTCTGGGCCTTGAAAGCTGAATATTTTCCCTTCAGCCTGATAAAAATAAAGTCCTCCACGTGGCAGACAAATGGTTCGGATGTTGAGACCCAGCCCAACAGAAATAGGCGGGGTTGGAGCCTTTCCCAGCTGACGGGGTTCACCCCGGACAGGTCGGGGGTTCATCTGGGGGCCGACAGACGGAGAACCCAGCTCACGTTCAAACGGTGGGAATCCATCAGCGTTCAGGTTCTGTAACAGCTGCAGGGAGATGAAGGCTTTCTCCTCCTCATCATCATCATCACCACTGTGCAGAAACATGTTGCACAATCCCCCCCGGAGAACACGGAGAACATGGAAACCCAACACATGACCTGGGCTGGAGCCCAGATCCTCTGAGGAGACGGGCCAAAGGAAACACGAGGAACCGACTGAAACCCGACCACGTCTGAGAGCGTGACTTCAGATCTGAGTGTAAAAACGGATCTTTGCTGCTTTAACTTGATGTGACGGCTGATCTCATGCTCCAGTCCAGCTGCTCTGAAGCTGATTCTCTGAGCAGGTCGAACCCTGAGGAGCTCACGTCTCGTTTTCTGATGCTTTTATTCCACGTCTCGTTCGGTTCCTCCTCGTGTTTCCTCCTGGTGCTGAAAGGGAAACACTGAAGCTCAGACGTCAGCGGGGATTCAAACCAACGTTTATTATGACTCCAGTTTAGTTCTGCTGGGGGAGTCTGGAGGGTCTGACCTCAGCGGTCACACTATGATGTCACTGCTGACGCCGTTAGCTCCACAGTCTCCTGTCCCTTCTTGCTGTTCCTGGGGGACGGACCTTCAGCAGGACGACAGAGGATGGACCAACGCTGGAACAAACAGGAAGTCACGTTTAGGACGAGTGGAACAAGATGGCCGGTCAGGATATGACATCACGCCGGGTCTTGAGCGACTCGTGAGATTGGACCTCTAGAGCAGAAGCTCAGTGATGGGTGGTTGGTTGGTGGATGGATGGATTGATTGATTGACCCTAACCTGTCGGAGGGTTCCTGGCGTCCAACACATCTGTCCAGCGGCCCAGAGCGGCACCATGAGGATGATGAAGAGCATTATGGTCCATCCCAGCGCGTACGCCCAGTCAGGGTAGACGTAGTCGTTGAGCGTCAGGTACTTATAATCCACCAGGTACAGGATCAAGGAAACCTGTGGAGGAAGTTATTTTTGTCAGAACAAGTCCTTATAATACTGGAGAACAGTCCCAGACAGGTAGAGCTACATGCAAAGAATCAGCACGTATGTTTTTAGTATGTTGTAAGAAGCAAAGTGTTTGTGTTTGTGATCTGTTTGCTGTGGGTGGAGATGTTCCATGGTTTCAGGGCATGTAGGTCCACGGTGGATGAACAATGATGCCCAAGGAGGGATTTACATAATAGTAAATGAGTAACAAAAAAATAAAACTGCATATTTGTGAGATTATTGTGATGTTCTGCAGATGGAACACAGAAAATCTTTTCTTAAATCAAAGAGGAACAAAGATTTGTGGGTCATGGATTCCCTTCAGTGATGCTGAAGGTTAAGGTCAGCTGGTTCAGAAGATGAGACGATTAAGATCATCTCTTGAGTTGTTGGAGCCCATCCCAGGTGACTCTGGGCGAGAGGCAGGGTGCACCCTGGAGGAGTCGCCAGTTCATCGCAGGATCACACAGAAAGACTGACAACATTTATTCTCACACTCACGTATAATTTCATAGTGAACAATCTAACTAGGTTTCATGTGATTGGAGGTTGGAGGAAGCCGGAGAACCTGGAGAGAACCCACACAGACACTCTGAGAAGTGAAAAAAGCACTAGTGGAAATGTCAAATCCCAGATACCCATGAAGAACCTGTGACTCACCACCGACAACACAGGAATGATGAACTTCCAGCACAGTCTGAAGAAAATGGGCGGTCTGTGCCCCGTCATGTCCTCTACGATGTCGGACAAACGGTCAACCCCTGATGAAAGTTCACAAACCATGAGCACATCAAGCTGTAACAGAGTTGGCACAGTGATATTTTACATTTGTCTTGCCAGTGAATTAAACAAAAAGTCATTTGTGGCTCCAAGAGAAATGTGACTGGATGTTGGACCGGGAGAGGGTCTGATGACTGGTCCTGACCGAAGGGCATCTGCAGGGCAGGAAGTTAAAAAAAACACTGGAGAGGGGTAAGAGTCCCACAAAGGATATTAACTGTTCTGTGGGCTCTGACACCATTGGTAGGTTGGATGTTGTGGCTGGTGTCTTGGAGAAGGTTGTATCTATAGGGACTCTTTAGGTCTACCAGAGGATGACAGTGTTCAAATGGGCGAAGAACCCTGGGGGATTGGCTCGAATGTCTTCACACTGTAACTAATCCCACTCACCAAAAATCCAGCCCATAGTCAGGCACTCGCTAATAGCCAGGAAATTCTGAGAGACTCTGGTAGAACCGTAGAATTCAACGAGTTGGAAGATGTAGATTCCTCCCTGGTGTAGAAAGACGAGGAGATTTGATTAAAACGAGTCACTGAGAAAACATTTAACAGACATGTTTAAGTGTGTTTCATGAGGACGTTTCTTTCACCTGGGTCACCAACACGAGATGCAGGAGGAAGATGGCGATGCAGCTGATGAGGACGAAGACCTCGTGCTTCACCGCTGCGCGAAACAACTTGGGGAACAAGTCGGCCACTGTGGTGAAAATGCTCTCCATTGCTATGAACTGGGAGACAAAGGAAAGGTTTTGGGTTCTACACATCTACTGCTCCGTGGGAAATGAGACAGGAGTCTTTACATGAGTGTCAACAGTCAGTAGAATCAGCATCAGGAAGAAGCAGACGGTCCAGAATTGTGGTAAAGGCATCAAAGCTGTGGCCTGAGGGTAGGCGATGAAGGCCAGACCTGGACCTGTGGAGGGACCGGCTGTTAAACTACGTCTGTTACAGCAACATGTTCATCTTTGGACGGGTGTGTGCGGTACCGGACAGCGCCACAGTCTCTACAGTCACTCCATAATGTCGAGCCATGAATCCCAGCACGGAGAAGACCACGAATCCAGACAGGAAGCTGGTCCCACTGTTCAGCAGACACAGCCAGAAGCAATCCCTGGAGGCCACCAACGATTAAAGCTCATCCTCAGGTAGTAAAATCAATTTAATTATATAAGAATGACTTCAGACATGGTCAAAGATCTAACATCTGCTGTGTTTACTTGTAACTGTTGTTGTTGTAGTCGGTGTAACTACCCAAGACTATCAGAATCCCTCCCGTCAGGCTGTAGGAGAAAAGGATCTGGGTTCCAGCTTCAATCCAGACCTGGAATTCATTTAAAGGAGTTGTATAAACCAAAGAAGGAGGATGACTTTAAAACTAAATTCCATTTCGGGCATTAATTTGAAAACGCTTCTGAAGACTGAGGATGTGAGTCAAGACCCAACCCTTTATATGTAGTGACAAAGACACTTTATTTATCCACAGGAATTAATTTACAGCAAAGAAATGTAACTGTTTGAATCAACAGTCCACCTCCACGTTGGCCAGGTGGTTCAGATCTGGGTACAGGTAGTAGTAGATCCCTTCAGAAGCTCCAGGTAGTGTCAAGCCTCTGACCAGCAGGATCAGGAGCATCACGTAGGGGAACGTGGCTGTGAAATAAGCAACCTGAGAGAAAAGACAGTCCATATAAGTGATAATGAACTCCATCACAGAGAGAAGAACATCCAAAACATTTCTGTAGGACCTTTCCAGAGGATTTGACTCCTTTCCAGATGCTGAAGTAGCAGATCACCCAGCTGACCAGAAGACACAAGACCAGCTCCCATCTTACGCCGCCCAGATCGTCGATGCCTCCAGACATTCCCAGCATCCTCCGCCTGAGGACAGGAGACGTGAACGGGTGGAGCTGGAGAGGATGAAGCGTACCCGATGGTGGAGAACGTCTGTGAACGTCTGTCTACATCATTATTAAATCAGCTGGACTCACTCCCAGAACTCCATCGCTGCAGAAGAGTGTTGGGTCTGATTGGACGTCACGTTGGAGGAATTGAACATGTGGAGGTCAAAGCAGTCGGCTGGTTGGAGGAGCAAACAGAGGTCAGTGAGGAGAAGTGAGCTGAAGGTTCTACAGAGAACCAATAGAAGCAGAAGCATTCCTGGTTGTTCAGCTGGGCGGGAGAGCAAAGGTCAGATGGCCTTCAGACATTTTGTTTTTTATTACAGATAATGAATATTTAATCATAAATTCAAGTCATTGTTTCATCAACTTTAATCAGCCGGTTGTGTATTTTATGATAATTGTCTTCATTATGAGGAAAATCTATCATTAATCTCAAATCATCATGTTATGCAAACAGGAAATGCTTTAACTTTAGAAATGGGCTTTGTCCATTTTCAGAATTGGCTTTGACTCTAGCAAGTTGAAGCCACACCCAGTTTTGAAAGGGGCGGGGCCAGCCTCAGCTGATTCACATTTAAAGCAGTCTGTCGATGACTCGAGGCTGAAGAAGGGATTTTAATAAACATCCTGTAATAAATGAACTGAGTGACAATTCAAAGGGAGGATTTCAGAGCCCGTTTAAATTATTAGTGTTATAATGTCAGACGTTAACCGAGGGCTAAAGGCAGTGCCTAAGAACACGTACTGTGAATATGTATTCTGGTGGAGGTGTCTCACCTGTGTTCCAGGTGTTGTCACAGCTGGCCCACGGCAGCTGGGACCTGAAGGAGAACACCAAGTAGAACAGAGCCCAGGCTTCGATCATAATGTAGGTGCTGTTGAGGAACACCACGGTCAGCTGTCCGAAGCCGATGCCTTTCACAGAGACAGAAACCACATCTGATGAAACCCCTCTAAATCCGGGGCCTTGTCCCTCCTGCTTGTCCGTTTTGGTCCGACTGGGATGGCCTCACCCTTCGCCAGCGGACACAGCTGCTTCCAGCAGGTGATGAATCCTTGCTGGGTGTACTGGCCGACGGAGATCTCCAGCAGGAACAGAGGAACCCCACAGAACACGGCCAGCAGGCCATACGGCACCAGGAAGGCCCCTGCAGGAGGACAGCGTCGTCAGGAGGCCCCCGGGTGGGCGGAGGGACGTCCTCCCACTCACCCCCCCAGTCACATCCAGCTTCGTTCTGATATTTACCTCCACCGTTTTTGTAGCACAGGTAAGGGAACCTCCACACGTTGCCCAGTCCGATGACGTTTCCTGCGACCACCAGGATGTACTCTCTCTTGCTGGCCCACCCCCCCCTGTCCTCAGACCCTGGCAGCGTTCCCCTTCTCCATCTCTGTCTGTTGGTCTCAGCTTCCACCATTGTGAGCGTTGCTTCTTTTAGAACCTCGACTGATGTTTGCTTCTTCGACTGTCGCTCCGGCGTCGTTGTCCTGCCCCCAACCTGTCCCTCATCTTTAAATATCAAACCAGTTTCCTTGTTCGGTGCCTGGGGGGGTTTATCAATGAGCTGACGGTCCTGGCAAAGTTTGAAGGCGATAACTGGAACACTTCGATTCCACTGGTTTAACTGTTAGCAAAAAGTTATTGATCCACGGGAATCAAGGTATAAAGTCCAGTCATCAGCATATAGAGATAATATATGAAATATATATTATATAGGAGATCTGAGACGGTTCTCCCCCCCGGTTAGGGTTAGGGCTGGGGTTAGGAGTTGGGTTAGGGTCAGGTTTAGGTTTGGGGGTTAGGTTTAGGTTTAGATTCAGGATTAGGGTTAAATTTTGGGTCACGGTTGGGGTTAGGATTGAGGTTAGGGTTAGGTTTGGGTTAGGTTTAGGGTTAGGTTTGGGTTAGGTTTAGGGTTAGGTTTAGGGTTAGAGTTTGTTCAATGAGGGTGGAATTTAAAAAAAAAAAGCATTTTTAATGACCTGTATTGTCCCCCACAGGGGAAATACTCTTTTTTGAAATCAGATTTTTGTGAACCACTTTTCCTCCTGATCGCCGCTGACTACACACACCCACACACACACTCACACACAGACTCCTAACACCTGACCTCTGACCTCCCAAGCTGGACTCATGAGGTCGTCGCTCCCTGAGCGGCTAAAGGAGCAGCTGAGCTGTGGCGTGTAGTCGTGATGCTGCATGCTTTGCACCGCCGTCATGGACGACTGGCCGATTGAACAAGCTTCCTCTGTCGGAACCAATGATTGGCTCCGATTGGCAAAAGTAAAAGGATCTGGAGACTCAATCTTTGGGGGTAAACTGAGGACAGACTTAAACAGGGACTGAATGGAGCCACTGTGTTGTGAAACAAACAACAACTAAGCCTCAGGAAAATGATAACAGAATAAAAAAGTAATTTACTAATTCAAAGGCTGCTGACATTTTCATATTTGCTTCATGGGGATCTATTGAGAGCACATCGCTATAAATTTATTTAGTGGAAAAATTCTGCATTTTTGTGGCAACTAGTGAAAATGTCACATTTAATGAAATCCTTATAAAAATCTATTTTAAAAGAGACCAATTTCCAAGATATTCTCATTTAACTTGTAAAGGTATTAAAACCACAAAGATGTAATTACAGAGTGCTTTCCTCACACTGTCTCCTTTCCGTTGGAAAAGCCCAGAGTCTGACATATTTAATTGTATTTATGAATGTTATTAAACCTTAAATTGACAAAACACTCCCTGCTTGTACACATAACAGCTCTCTATTCAAATTATGACTTTAATGTGATAAATAATAATCATAGTACTGGTCACAAAATTAAATTACTTCTCTCCTTAAATAATTATCTTGAAATACATTTCTAAATGTATCGGAAAACAACCTTGAGTCTTGTAAAATAATAAAATCTGCAGGTGAAAGAGCAGCTGTTGAGTCTGATTGCAGGCGTCGCCTCCGGGCCGTCCGGCGACCCCTGACCCACCAGCAGGAGAAACATCACAGCTCCGTGGACGATGATCGTCTCACAACGGCGTCCTTTGTCCCTGAATGGGACGGGGTCAGTCCGGTCCCAACTCTGATTCACTTTATCAGATATTTGGACTTATGAAACGGTTTGGCTGTGTGGTAGTGTGGTCATTAAATATGAGCAGAGTTACATGAAGGAGTCAGGCGACCAGATTCAGGCCGGGGGTCAGGAGGTCTTCTGGGTAGAGAACCCCACTGGACCAGGACCATATCCAGGTGTGTTTGGGTACATCTCAGTGTGAATGAAGAAGGAATGAATAGCAAACTATTCAGGACCCTCAACGTAGTTTTTATGTCAGTGTGAGCAAAAAAACATGTTAAAGAGGAGAAAATAACACGAACAACATCAATCTGATGACAGCGTCAGCAGTCGGATTAATAAATCCAGGCTTTAGAATCCAAACGTTTGGCTCTTAAAGCCTGAACGAATAAAGTGAAACGCTGCCTGCATTAGTCGATCCATGCTGGAGATGGATCACACACACACACACACACACACACACACACACACACACACACTATAAATGAATCCATCAGTTAGAATTAGCGCTGGGCGAGTCGTGGGGAGCTCCAGCAGCGACACTCGAGCTCCACTGGACGTGGACACGATGTTCCCTCCTGATTCAATTTACGGGAACATCTCAGAGGACAAACAGGAAGAGACGAGGAGATGACAACAGGAAGCTGTGAGCAAACGGCGGCGGCTGGTTCGTCTCAAAGCAGCACAAACGCGTTTTCAGGACATTATGCCTTTATGAGGCGCCGTCTGTCGCCTCGGGAGCTCCTGTGTGGCGCTGAGAGCCCAATACACAACGATGTTGACTCAGTCAATGAGGCAGGACACAAAGAGACCCAATACTACACACTGAGACGGTTTGCTGCCATTCACAGGAAGTAACCGCAAGCAGTTTGAGTTTGGAGAACACCACAGTTTGGGTGCATTTTAATGTCCTTATAGTTTATTTTTTACACAATTTAATGTTTTTCATTCTATTGCTGTAAAAAGTGTAACCAAATTTGGTTTAGTCCGTTTTCAAATCAATAATATATATCCTGCATCTCCTGCTAGTTCAGAAATGTTTCTGTAACACAGTACTGCTAGTACAGGGCAGCACAATGAAAGCAACAATGATAAAATTATGATAAGTAATGACAACAACAGTATAATAATTTGTATTACTATAATAATAATACTACAAAAATTATTAGGATTATTAGGATTAATAATCATCATAATAATAATCTAGCACCGAACCAGAGGAGGACCCAGCTTAGAAAGCCTCAGGTTAATCAACCTGATGAGGCAGAGGTGTGACAAGGCTCCGCCCAAAAGGTTCGGCCCCGCCTCCTGCCACACCCCAGCACAGCAGAGCAACACGAGACGAACAAAACTCTTCCATTTGTGCCGAAAATCCTTCATTCATCTCCTTGAAGATGAGACGATCACGATCATCTAGTCTCGCCTATCCTAGCTGGCAATGGGGGAGAGGCGGGGTACACCCTGGACACGTCGCCAGGTCATCGGACGCCCACTCAGATGTGGTTTTTAGAGGCCAGTTCCACTCAGCAAAAAACAGCTTCCAGCAACAGAAAATCTCATCCTGTATCTATGAGGGTGATGAGAAAAGTTTGAGGACATCTAATGAGGAGGAAACGTTCAAACTTTCAAACGTCTCATTCTGATCAAACCCGACGGTGGAAATCTGTTTCCCAGTGAAGGTTAGAGGAGCCAAACAGGACGCTACGTTTATCTTCACGGCTCATTCCAGCGAAAAGAAGAAAAATGTTTGGTCCAACACAGACAATGGAGACAAGATGTTCATCTTGACCGAGTTTATTCCTCCGGCCAGAAGCATCCGTTCACAGCTTCTTCTTCTCCTTTAAACGTCTAGTTATGTAACTTCCGTGTTGGTGGTTGTTTTCCTCTGGAACTTGGACAGGAGAACCTGGGGGGGGTGCATCTGATTGGCTGTGGACGTGTCACATGACCGGACCACACATGCTGACACACACGCTGAGGGTTTCTGGACTGGACCGCGTCCAGCCGGACGTAAAGAGTCAACATCTCCATTGAAGGTGTGATTGATGGAGGCCTGAGCCCCCGCCGAGAGGCGGCGTCAGTGGGCGGGGCCACGTGATGAAGGCCAGCAGATCTCGTGAAAAGGAATCTTTGAACGCTCACCGGTTAAACTCTCAGGAGGGACTTTTTCTGCGTCTTTCATCCAGACAAACGGAGGATGAGTCGGGGGAGGAGACGCTCATTCAATTTTGATTTCACGTAGAAATCGTTTCATAAAACCCCTTTTGGGTATTCCTGTTGACCTTCTGACCCCTTGAACCAAACATGGGGGCACAATGTGTGTATTCTGTTTGACCGATGACGCTGGTTTATTCAGATCTGTACCAAATTCAGGAGCGTCGCTGGATTCCTTGACCCTGATTGGCCAATGACGAGCGAGATGATCGACTTCACGCATCCCACGTCCACGTCCTCACGTCTGGAACTTAAAGATATAACAAAGACATTTAGAGCCGTTAACGGAAGCCAGAGGAGTGAAACAGTCGCTCATTAATATTCATGTTCTCAGAAACCGTCTCCCCTGTGGGGATCGGTCATTCAGGAGCTTTTACGTCTTTTTAATCCTTCACTTATTCTGACACCTGAAGCTCCTCCCCCACGTGTGTGTTTACAAAACCACCAGGAAATGATTCACCTGTAGCCTGTACACACACACACACACACACACACACACACACACACACACACACACACACACACACACACACACACACACACACACACACACACACACACACACACACACACACACACACACACACACACACACACACACACGGTGAGGACTAGCTGTCAGTGGTAGTAAAGTGTTTTCCAGCCTCCAGTCAGACAAAGGCGGGGCTGTATGTGCCCCCACCCCCTCGCTGTGCCCCCCACCCCAGAGGAATGTGATCTCTCAGTCCACCCGAATCTCCTGTGTGGACGCTGAACCGTTTGACCTGGATGAGGACCACAGGACGCGGGTCAAGACTTTGCTCCACAAATAAAAGTCCTGAACTGGGAGCGGCGGTCAAACGTCCGTTCCAGACGTCTGAGACGTGTTTATTGATCAGTTTGTTTGTTTCATTATTGATAAAGGCTCAACACTGAACAGTATCAGCTCCTCTGGGGCCTTCAGATCGGACCTGGGTTTTTAACCAATCAGAGCGCCTGGTGCCGGATGACCTGTGGCGTCCATCCAGATCCAGTGTGACCATCACACGTGTGATGTGTGTGTGTGTCCTGACGTGTGATGTGTGTGTGTGTCCTGACGTGTGATGTGTGTGTGTCCTGACGTGTGATGTGTGTGTGTGTCCTGACGTGTGATGTGTGTGTGTGTCCTGACGTGTGATGTGTGTGTGTGTCCTGACGTGTGATGTGTGTGTGTGTCCTGATGTGTGATGTGTGTGTGTGTCCTGACGTGTGATGCGTGTGTGTGTCCTGACGTGTGATGTGTGTGTGTGTCCTGACGTGTGATGTTAGTGTGTGTCCTTTCTCTGGCCGCACCTCGCTGCAAACCGACCCCGCCAGCGGACGCCAGCTAGTCTTTGAAATCCGTGGCCTGCAGGTGTCGAATGCGGGGTCGGGCCGGCGGTCCTGCTGCAGCACGACGTGGACTAGAATAACCCTGGTGATTAGGCTCATGTACCCCCCCGGCCTCTTTCACACCTCCCCTGCGCTCCGGTGCCGAGCAGGTGTTTACCTCTGGATCGGGTTACACCGCTGCTTGTGTCTTGTCGAGTCTTGTGAAACCAAAGAGATGACCTGGAATCCTATCCTTTGACCCCGGTGTGAACGGCACGCCGCTGACGAGCCTGCGCCGACACAACGGGTGCTGCTTTCATTCATTCGTTTCCAGAAATCCTGCTGTTGTTTCAAAGTGATGCTTGAAACCATCTGCGGGCCGGAGCAACAGGACGAGTCCAGTAATCAATCAATACCATCGATGAGGCCCTCCCCTCAGCGCTCCAGGACTGAACCCACCCTATCATATTTCCAGGCGTCACCTTTGGCTCGGTCTATGCTCTGGGTTTAGTAGCGACCTTGAATGTGAGCCACACTCGACAAACAAGTGGAAGTCATTCAGGAACACACAGAGGGTTATTACAATCACATAAAGACACGCGTGTGCAGCTCCATAAACAGTCGCTGCAAACAGAAGGCGAGGAGCGGAGCAGCACATTCAACGCCTGCAAATAAAAAAACACCATCACAATAGGGAAAATCACAACAACACAGAGAAAACACGGAGAAATAAGAATAGACGGGCGTATTTGGAGGACGCCTGCATCATTAATGAGACCCAGTGACTTCACTGGACCCGGATTCTGCAGGAGAAACGTTGATTTTGAATGCATTTCATCAAATTAGTTTTTATTGTTGTGAACTGAATGTCACACACATCCTTTTTGATATGCATATGCATGAAATCCATAACACTACAGCACAGCTTGCATACTAAAGAAAATGATCATTTCAGTTGCAAGAAATCACTTCTTTCATCAAGACGTTTTGCAGCATGGATAAATAAAATATGTTCAAACTGAATTTAATCTGCTTCCTGTGAACACGTCAGGGGGTGGAGCATCAGACGCTTCGCCGTACGAACGACTAAAACATCCCATCTGCTCTTAGCGACACGCCCTTTCCTCCATGTTGCACCAGCATTCCTGAAACTGAACAAAAAAACAAAACAACACACACACACACACACACACACACACACACACACACACACACACACACACACACACACACACACACACACACACACAGTTTAGCTGTCAGATGAGGAGCGAGCCATGTGAATCCGCCCTGCAGAGAGAGGAACCCACATCTGCTGCCAGTGGATATGATGTTCTTTAAAAGTTTCAAAGCAGCCATCTGTGTGACATTAACACAGGTTACACATTAACGATCCTCTGCCGCCGCAGCCTGTCAGTTCCACGGGCAGATGTTCTCTTCTCAGGACACGCAGTGAATCAGAAGTGGATGGAGCAGCTTATGAAACAGCCCAGACCTGGAGATGACTTCTCCCTCCAAGAGCTGCCATGAAGGACTGACGTGTTAGAAAATAGATTCTTTCGCCCCGTGACAAAAGGTGAGGGTCGTTCTGCAGCAGACGGGCTCTGAATCACACCGGTCACCGATGTTAAGGGTTCCACAGCGACAGATACGTGCAGCGGTCGCTAGGAGACCAGGACCGACCCTTCTGCATGCTGCTGAGCTGACAGCTCTACGTTAGCGTGGCTCAGGCTACCAATGCTAACCCGGGCTTAAGGTCAGAGGTCAGATCGGTGCCACGGTCAGGTGTGAAATGTGTCCCCTCGTGTTCCCAGGAACAAACTGAAGTAGAGTCATTACTATAAGCAGAGGACACTGCTTATAGTTTAATGTAATTATAAGGGTCTTTATCCTGACACACTTTTGTCTTTTTTTTGTTTGTTAAGATTTACAATCACCAGAGTTTTTTTGTTTTTTTTCTAAAATGCTTTCATGATTGCTAAAAACTTTTTTTGAATATTTTTCTCTTGCTGTAAATTGTTTAAACGCAGAAGTACAGCATAATAAAAAGTCACATTGAGAATAAATTGGGAAAAAATTAATTTATTTTGGGGCTTTTTGAATTTTCTTCGGTCATCTGACTATTCCCTCGGTGGCTAATGGCATTAGCTCCTGCTCTCCGTTAGCCTTATCTCCGAACTCAGATGGACCAATAGCAGCACAGCCTGAAGCAGATCCATCTGAATTCATAACAACCTTTAAAATATTAATGTTTGGCCACGAATAATGTCACTGCAGACAAATATTCAACGTGAATAAGGGTAAACATTTTCTCTCTATGAATGTTGCACACACACACACACACAGACACACACACACACACACACACACACACACACACACACACACACACACACACACACACACACACACACACACACACACACACACAGGATTGTGGAGTAAACAGAGAACTGATCTGCAGACGGATCTGCTCTGTGGGACGGTTTCGTCGTCTTCACGCTAACGTCTGCTCTGGAATCCTGCAAGAAGGTTTGTTTGAAATGCTTTAAAGTTTAAACGACAGCCGACATTCACACGCATGCTAGCGTGTGGGCTAGCGTGTAGCGTGTCCACACAGGCTGTGTGCTGACCCCACGCTGAAGTTCCCGTGTTGTTCTCTTATTTACACTCAACAACCCGACGGGGGCGTGGCTCGGCTCCAGCGTGTGAGTTCACACAAACTGCTAGCTGGTTTGCTAGCCACAGACCGGTAGCGTGTTCTAGGCGTGTGCTGGTCACTGTGATGTAAACAGCCAAACAACATGGCAGCAACATGGCAGACGACCCCCTCCCCAGCTGCTAGCATTCAGGCTAACGCCTCAGACTGTCTGTTCATTCATTCATTCATCTGGTTCAGCGGGGTCATCAGTCACCGCCACCACCAGGGTCTGGACTCCAACGGTTTACTGACACCACAATAAACGGCGGTTGGTGTGAACCACGACCTCACCTGTGTTATCTAGAAACACAGCGATGTGCATCAAAGGTCAAAGGTCACGCGTCCGGTTATTCTTTCAAAATCACAAACTTTATGAAGATACTATATTTTACGTAATGCAGCTCAGAATCTCAAATGATTACATATTCCTCAACGGGACAACCCCCCGTGGTTACTTACATGAGTCAGCACACACACACACACACACACACACACACACACACACACACACACACACACACACACACACACGGCCCGCCCCTCCCCCTTCACCGTCTTCCTCCCCCAAGGCTTTGCAGTAAAACAACATGGGAATCCACCAGGGCGACAGCGTTCTCTGGTACTTTTCCACAGATAACAGACGAAGCCGATGTGTTGCAATCAGTGTTTTTGTTCACGCCGCCGGGTCGGTTCTGCTGCTGCAGGTGGGTCAGGTGGGCCCAGGCGGGTCAGGTGGGTCAGGTGGGTCAGGTGGGTCAGGTGGGTCAGGTGGGCCCAGGTGGGCCCAGGTGGGTCGGGTAGGCGCCGTGCACGCCGAGGCCGCCTGCTTCCCCCTGCAGGAATCATCTGCCGATGAGCGTTAACTTTCCCCCGCTGGCTTCGGGACAGGAACTCATTCTTGCAGCACAAACTGGAAACATGATCAAATATTTCTCATTAAAGCGGCGCAAATAAAATCATAACAACATGCGGGTTGGGTTGCGCGCAGCGAGTCCTTGTCTTATTTTTAGTGAGCTCCTAATCAGAGGTATGCGTTCCAGCGCCCAGACGGGCAGACGTGACTCCCCACGTGTCTTCACGCACACATTGGTCCTCACTGTGGACTTTTCCTCCACACGTCCGAACCGTTCATCCGTTTACAACTGATGCATTCTTCACTTTACTGCCACAAAAGCCTCCATTGATGCGTCTCCTCTAAATATTTGTATTCAGTATTAAACCACAAAGGCTGGCTCTTGTCTTCCAGTGACCTGAAGCAAAGGCAGAGACCGAACGGCTTGATTCTATAAAGGTTTACGTCACAGGGGAGGAAAACGGTTTTCCGTGATGAAACTCGGCAGATGTGCATCTTCTCCTCCAGGTGGAGGAAACCGCAAATAACAACATGATGAACAACAGAATTCCTGATGGATGAACCAACCGAACCATGACGTCTTAATCTGAGGTGACACCGACCTGAGAAAGCTGCCAGCAGCTTTTACAATGAGGCGTTTTCATTTTTGAGTAAAATAAAAGATCAAATTACTTTAGGATGTAAATATCAGTGATATCATGGAAATGAGGATGTTTAGGTCTTTAACCAATCAGAAGATCTACATTTGGAAGAATCGATTTGTCTCTGAATAAAATTTAAGAGGCCAGAAAATGTGCCAGACCTTTCCCGGGGTGTCCAAAGTCTTACGTTGCTCCAATCTGATTCTGTTTGGAAAGAAGAGAAGAAGTGTTTTGCAACTCGAAGCTCTCCTGCAGCGCGTTGCTTTTTTTTTCTTTTTTCTCCTGCATTAACTCCATGAACTCTTCATCTGTTGGTGATAAGCGTGAGATGCTCGCTCGGTCCTTCTCTCCATATGTTTCCATGCATCCTTCCAGCAACACTTCAAATTAGGATATTAACTCCAAATTACCCTCACTGCAAACCATCCTGTTTATGCCAGGATTCTAAAATCTTTGATCTGGAAACATGAGATTAATTATCTTGTTTTTAAACTTGTTTTTTTGTTTTAGCCTTTAATTCTTCTTGACAACTAAACTCTTGCTGCACAGATGGATGATTTTATTCGTTTTAAGTCATTCTCTCCTCAAGTTCAGGATTTACTTCTGACGCTTCAGCTGCTTTTTCTTCCAGTCTAGACATTTAATGCCTTCTATATTATTCCCTCACACCAGAGGTTTGCTTCAGGGCTCGGTCCAGCGAAGCTCTGGTGTTCTGAAACGTGTGTGGGGGGGGTGTTTCCAGTGTGAAAAACATTTACAGAAGTGTGGGGATTGCTGGCCCCGGTACGTTTCTCAGTTTTTAGCGGTTTATCGAACCACGTTTGTGAAGTTCAAACACGGGGGGGGGGAGCTGACGGACGCGAGTCGCCAACAGAAGCGCGTTTGTGTGGCGCCCCCATAGGAGTCGGGCCTTTGACGTTTCTGGGTTTACTTGGGAGAATTCCACGCGAGGGTGAGGATGCGCCAGAGGAACGCCCCCTGTAGGGGCAGGGGGGGGCTTTATTTTCAGCTGCTGTGGTTGTGTGCACCAATGCATGCCTGCATAAATTACCATCATATGTTAGTTAGCATGCTACAGCAGCTAGCCCATGTTCTCACACTGTGAGTGATTGCATCATCGTGCTGTAAACAAAAACAAAACAAAAAGTCCATGTTCACGGGTTCAAAGCCATCACGGGTTCACATCCATCACGGGTTCAAACCCATCACGGGTTCACATCCATCACGGGTTCACATCCATCACGGGTTCACATCCATCACGGGTTCACATCCATCACGGGTTCACATCCATCACGGGTTCACATCCATCACGGGTTCACATCCAACATGGGTTCACATCCATCACGGGTTCAAACCCATCACGGGTTCACATCCATCACGGGTTCAAACCCATCACGGGTTCACATCCATCACGGGTTCACACCCATCACGGGTTCACACCCATCACGGGTTCACACCCATCACGGGTTCACATCCATCACGGGTTCACACCCATCACGGGTTCAAACCCATCACGGGTTCAAACCCATCACGGGTTCACATCCAACACGGGTTCAAACCCATCACGGGTTCACATCCATCACGGGTTCACATCCAACACGGGTTCACATCCATCACGGGTTCACATCCATCACGGGTTCAAACCCATCACGGGTTCACATCCAACACGGGTTCAAACCCATCACGGGTTCACATCCAACACGGGTTCACATCCATCACGGGTTCAAACCCATCACGGGTTCACATCCAACACGGGTTCATTATCTCAGCTCAAATTTCCAGAAGATGTTGTCTCTGAAACGAGACGAGTCAGCAGTTATCACGCAAAGGCTGCATTCCTCCTGCGGTTCAGATGCATGCTCCCCGAAATCCATACACAGACCACATGCAGGGAGGTCAAAGTTCACCACGTTAGGCTCACATGCACTCGTCCAGTGTTTCAGGTATGAGCAGTGTGTGTGTGTGTGTGTGTGTGTGTGTGTGTGTGTGTGTGTGTGTGTGTGTGTGTGTGTGTGTGTGTGTGTGTGTAACATCTTGTTTTAATCTGTAATCATTCTACTCACAAACAAGCCGTTTGGTTGTTTTCAGGGTTTCTGATGAAGCCCCCCCCAGCCTGCCCCCCCAGGAGCCTCCCTCCCTCCCGGCTGCATGTCAGTGATGACTGAGCCGGTTTGGGACTCATTTTTTACTGACATGACCTTTGAACCCTGTCAGGCAACCATGTGCCTGGGTCATGTTTTGGCACAGGCACGTCGATGTCCGCCTCGGGTCAGCAGGGTTCATGAGAGCGGGTGGGAGCGAGGTGGTGGGGGGGGCACAACAAACCGGTTCCTGGTTGGCTGCTCCTCAGAGAGAATCGACAGCATTTTAACATTTAAACACAAAAAAGACAAAACATTCTCCACTTCTTAACAGAAATAAAGACGTTGCAGACTTTCCCTTGGTCTTTTGGCGGTGGGGGGTGCGTTTGTTTCCGTTGCGCCGCTACATCGTAAGTTTGGTTGCATGGAAGCCAAAACCATCAAAAATCCTCTCCTAGAAGCAGGACATGAGAAGAATGAAGCGTTTTGAATGACAGCTAAAAGTTTTAAGTTATATTTAATTTTTTAATTTAATTTAATTGAAATTTAAAAATTAAACATAACTTGAAACTTTTAAAGTTTTAAGTTATGTTTAATTTTTTTTAATTTAATTTAAATTAAAAAACTAAATATAACTTAAAACTTTTAAAGTTTTAAGTTTTAAACTTTTAAAAATTTTAAGTTATAAAGCAGCTTCAGAAGTTTCAGGTGAGTTCATTCGGCTCGTTCTAGCTGAGGCTAGCTGAAGATTCCTGCCTGACCTCATTGTCTCAATATTGCCTTGAAAGCAAAAACCTGTTTCTGTTGAGACGAGCTTATTGACGACGAAGTGTGCGGCTTCTCGCCCTTAATTGTTTGGAGTCAGCCCGGGTCGCCCGGGTCGCCGGGTCGCCCGGCGGTCGATCCGTCTCTCCCTGCTGTCAATCTAAACAAACAACAAATTTCCTTAACTAGGACTCAGAGCTGAACCATTTATTACTCATCTTTTACATCTTAAAACCACCAACTTCCCCCAATCATTTCTCTAGTCGTGGTTAGATCCCCTCACCCGCTGAGAAGCTCATCTGTGGCTTCTTCAGCTTTTGGAAATAACCCTGATGGCGTCATGGTGATCAGGGTTTTTTTTGTTTTCTGGAGAGGCCCTTGAGTTTCTAAATTTATAAGAAATGTGGTGATTGGGTTTCGACCCATGGAAGAAGGAGGACGCAGGAAGTGAAGCCTCCTGATGTTCTTTTTTAATTTTATCTCCTGAAACACCAAAACAGTGCGTCAGAGCGAAGCGTAATTGTTCTGAACTGAACCCTTTAACCCGCCGGACAGAACGGCGGTCGTACCTCCAAACATTAGTGCTAACAAACAGCGCTCCTGCCTTCAGCAGCTAATGTCTGGTGAAGCAGCAGATTGAATGTTGTTCTGCAAATTCATCCGGGAGCGCCGTGTCCCTGTCGTTGCCTTTATTAGGCGCTTAAATGTACAAAATGCACCACGAGCAGCAGTTGGTGCTCCTCATGTAAACATGCGGCTCTGATCGAACCCTCCTCCAGAGGATGAGCGCCTCATCAGCAAAGGATTTTGTCTTTATTCTTCTCATTGGAGACGAGAAACCGACGCTTCGCCCAGAGGATGTGACGGTAGAACCCACACGAACTCTGAAGATAAGCGGCGGGGAAAACATTTGAAGAGAAAGCATTAACTAGAAATAGAGCTCTTTGTTGCCATAGCCACCTGAACGGCTGGAACGTGAACCTGTTGAGGTCGTCCGCGGGCGGAGCCTCAAATGGACAGGCTGCATTTTTCAGCTTCAAACAATTCAAGATGAAAGTGTGATTAAGATTGAACAAACACACACTTTAATGAAGCTACACAAAAATTTGATTTGAGCTGAAATTATCTTGTATTTCTTCTCCACCCATTTGCTAACAGTGGGGAAGAAGGGGATATTTTTAGCAGCAGTATAATTTATTTTTAGTCCGATTTGTCAATATTGACGAGTCGGATTCAAAGGAAATGACTTAGATAAAGGAATTGGTCAATATGAGACGTGCGCACCTCAGCGTCATGTCAGCTGAGTTCAGGCTGGATTAAATCCCTCATTTAGTAAAGTTAGAGCCTCTCAATCACTGTCGTTTCATCCCACTGGTCCAGTCTGAGTGTTTATTCAGTAAAGCCTCGCTGTGAGACTGAAGGGAACAGCAGCGGATTCCACCGGTGCATGAAAACACGTTTCACTTTTACGTCTCCTTCCTTTAGTTCAAACCGATGAGAGTGTTTTTCTACTTTAGATCCCACGTGACCCGCTGCCACGTCCAGAGACGCCGTTCAGCTGATGTTCTGCACACACAGATAAGCCACAGAACATATAAACTTTACAGAACGCACACATGACCCTGCAGAGTGACCCGACCACTGGAGAGTCACATGACCTGTAGGTGAAGAGGAGATTTATGTTCAACATTTAGGTTCTCTATTTTCTGGTGGGTAAAGGTTTCATGTCAGACGCATCAAAAGCAGCTGTGATGACAGGAAGTGGTTTGAACATTCACTCACACCCTCCCACTTCCCTTCCTTTAAATCATACAATAGTTATTGATCCGCAGAGATATTGAACTATTTAAAAAAAAATACAAGAAGACAATTATTTTTCCTTTTACAAATTGTATTTTACATCTATGTGCAGTTTGGAGGTTGGAGCAGACCTTGAGGAGGATTCCAGCAAATAATTCTCTATGATATAAAATACTGTTTATGTTACTATGGTTTCATTCTACGGTGATGCTGTTTAAAATGTTTGTGGTGTTTTTCCATTAAAACGAACCAAACAAAGACTTGAAGTTAATATTTGACCGTCACCTGAGAGGACCGACCAATCAGCGGCGGGGACAACACTGACCTGACCGGGTGTGGTCACACTGACCGGTTGTGTTTCTGATGTCCACCCCAAACAAACACAACAAAAGTGGACTTTATTGTCACGACAAGGATGGATGCAAAAAGTTAACCACCATTCTGGGGGTGTTTTATGAGGGGAGGGGGGCAAACCTGTTTGTGATCAGGAACATAATCATTACACGTTTGAAAATGAACACAATACAGATTATTATTATCATTATTATTATTATTATGAATGAACCGAGCAGTTTAAACACAGTGGAGTGTTTTAACGCCACCAGCAGGCAGCAGGATCCACGGACACGCAGGAAACGCTCCACGCATTGAAGGAACTGTTTACCAAAAGAAAAGCAGATGTTAAATGTGGGGTTGTGAGCAGGTGAAATAACTCGGTGACATTCCGTCCACCCTCCGCGGCTCCACACACCGTGTTGTGCTCCCACGGCTCAGGTTCCTCTCGGTATTTATAGCGGGTCAGCTGACCTTGTACTTGGACGCGTCCACTCCACGGAAACATTCGCTCCCTATGAATTAAACTAACTAAACCTGATGCAGCCTTGAGCGTAATACACAACAATGACGTGGTGACATGACGTCATATATAACCTGAATGCACAGATAGTTACTTCCTACAGCTGCGCCATGCAGTGGAAATGACGCACCGTGCGCCGCGCAGCTCCCCCACGCAGGACGTAATGGTACGGTCCCATGTTGAAATTCCGAGAATTGAGCTGCTGTGTTTCTTAGAACTGGATTCTCAGAACTGGTGATGCGCAGAGTTTCGAGGAAACTTTTACAAGGTGACTTTTTTTTCTTCCTCTTTCCTCGGTGTTCGTCCGGAGCGCAGCGGCGCGGCGCGGCGCGCCGGCGGCCGCCTCGGGCGGCAGTTTGGCGGAGTTTTTAATGCAGATTTGTGTCTAGAAGTGCACTAACAACTTTACAACTAAGAGTGTTTTTTGGACAGTTGTTCCTATTCGCGTTGAGACGCAGTTTGTGCAGGTTTAACGTGACGGATTCAAACTGGGTGCCCGCCGAGCGCGTCCTGGTGTTTTTGTGACGTCAGGCGTCGTTATTCCGTGGGTAACGTTTAGTTTTACTTGGATTAACGCGGCCAAACATTACCGATCCGCTGTGCCAATGTGGCGCAAACACGGACGGTCGCTGGGGGGTTCAGGCCGACACTTATTGGCTCTGTGCGCTCATTTCTGCTCCCGACAAACATTTCCCTTCATTACTTATCTGAACATCCGATCGCACAGATTTTCCAGACTAAACATTTAGGTGGATTATTCGGGGGATATAATCCCTGTTGACCAATCTAAACTTGTTGGCCTGTTTGCAGCAGAAGTTACGCAGCAACGACTAACCACTCCTTGAAAACAACGTCCTCGGAAATCACGCAGTCTCACTTCATTTATGTTTCTGCTTGTGACATTACTTTAAACATTTGTTTAGCAGGAGAGAAAGTTGTGTCGAATTGGAAGAAATAAATGAGTGCAGGACACAGAAAACCTCTCCGTGTTTTGGCAACCTAATCTGAGCGGCCGGGACGGAATGTGCTCAACGTCAGACGCGTTGGAGACGCACGGAATGGACACTTGGCTCAGTGACGCGCTCTGAAACTGAAACAGAAAGGGCGCCAGTGGTCGTTATGCAATAAATTTGACTCTGATTTTAACTTTAGAGGGCATTGTCGTGTTTTTCTGTGTTACTGACAGGGGTTGACGTTTGTTTTCGGGCTCCAGGATGACGCCAGTCGTCATTCTGAGTCACGCAGACTCGCTGGAAAGTATGAGATTATTATAATAACAGGTCCGATCCCAGCCTGAGTTACTGGACCGTCACTCAGGCCAAAAACAACCCAGCATGACAAATATTAGTGAAGGTTCTTGTTACTTTCTGCTTTGCAATGACGCCCCCCGGTGGTAGAAGGCCGTCAGGACGCCTGAGAGGTCGCGTTGGTGGCAGGTGGATGGTCCTGACTCACGGTGTCGGAATGAGCCGCAGGTGATGAAATGCAGTCCCGTCTGACTATTATCTGTAATTAATTATAAGTGATGACAGTTGAATTGTTTTCCTGGTGTGTTAGAAGAAAGTTAAAACTCATCTGAGAAGTGTGTGTGTGTGTGTGTGTGTGTGTATGAAAGGCGGTCTTTCTGTCCTCTGGATCAGAACCGTATTTATTCACTAAATATTCTGTACAACAGTCTGAAGTCAGGAATTTTGCCATTTATTTAAACCGTCTGTTTCCATGGTTACCATTTGGGCTTTGGTGTGTGCGTGCGTGTGTGTCAGATGAGGGTTCCTGACTTAATTTCATCAAACTCACACACTTCATTGGTTTCCCTTAAACTTCCAAACATCCCATAATCGTGATTCCGTCTGTCCTCCTGACCTCAGATTCCGACAGAATGGCCATGACCGCCGATGGCTGCATTCAGTTCACGCGTCACGCGGGCGACGTCCTGCTCAACTTCAACCGCCTGCGCACGCGGAACATGCTGACCGACGTGGCCATCCAGGTGGACGGCCAGCTCTTCCACGCCCACAAGGCCATCCTGGTGGCCTGCAGGTGGGTCAGCAGGTCGCAGCACGTTTGAGCCAAACGTCTTCATCATACGTAAACCGTGTCTCCGTCTCCCCCCTCAGTGGCTTCTTCTACTCCGTGTTCATGGACCCTGAGAATGTAAACCTGAGTGCCATCAGCTTGGACCCCAAAGTGGACCCCAAGGGGTTCTCCGTCCTGCTGGACTTCATGTACACGTCCTGTCTGAGCCTGAAGGACGGTCTGGTCCTGGCCATCATGAACACGGCCGTCTACCTGCAGATGGAGCACGTGGCCGACACCTGCCACCGCTTCCTCCAGTCCAGGTAGAACCAGAACCAGTCTGAGACATCCTGTGACACCCCTGAATTCCAAATGTTACTTACACAGGTCAAAGATCAAAGCTAGTGCTCTGACCTACTGTCACTGATCAAAGCAGTAGCTTTGATCTATGGTCTTCACACACTCAGGAACCTTATCCAGTTCCTGAATGTACAAAAGTTACATTTTGACCTTGACCTAGTTTTCTCAAGGTCACCATCTGATTTTTGTCCCCCCTGCTGCCTGAGTAACTCACCCTGATCCTGTCTCTGTAGGCACCTGTCTGTGAACATGGAGGGGGTGCAGACCAAATCGTTGCACCTGTCTGAGGACACGCCCTCCATGAGGCCGGGGCCAGATGTTCAACACAACTACACCGTGACCCCCTCCCCCCTGGGCGACGGCCGAGGGTACGTCCCCAGTGTGTTCAGAGGCATCAACACCTCCGGCTCCTACCACGTCTACGGCGACCATCACGCCCCGCTCGGCGACCTTCCCAGAGGGGGGGGGCGATGCTCCGATGTCCCCAGAACCATGACGGCTCACAGCGAACCCACAGCCACGGTGCCCCCCCACCCCAGCGTTTCCACCTACGTCACCCGGCCAGCAGGGGGCCACCAGAGGCCCGACACGCCCGCCGAGGAGAACGGGATTCAGCACCCGCAGACGGGCTGCCTCCGACTGTCCCCGGGTTTCATCAGGGGTGTGATCTGCAGCCCCCGGAGCCCCCTCAGGTCCGACTGCCAGCCCAACTCGCCCACCGAGTCCAACAGCAGCAGGAACGCCGCCCTGACCCTCAAGCAGCCCCCCGCCTGCCCCAAAGACGCCAAGGCCCGCAACTGGAAGAAGTACAAGCTGATCGTGATGAACCAGGCCCCCGATGGGAGCGCCAAGGAGGCTCAGGGCGAGGGCGCCGACGCTACAGACGCCTCGACCACGCCCGGCTCCTGCAGGATCAGTGCGACGGGGGGGCACGATGAGGTCCAGGAGGGCGTTGGCGAGCGTGGAGAAGAGACCCTGGCGTGTCGGAACGTGGACAGCTGCGTCAGCATCAGGTACGGCCTCAGCTCCACGCCCAGCTGGGGGCGTGGCGTTAGGGATGCTAATTAGCTCGATGCTAAACCTCCAGTCGTTTTCTCCTCACGCAGCCACCGGAGATGCTCCTCCTGCGGATGCGACAGCCCCCGGTGTGTGGAAACGGGTCACTTGTCTCCAGACGCCTACAGGCGGGACGACGCCACGCCCTCCAGCTGTGGTGAGTAGAAGCGCTCAGGCGTGAGGACGTCCTCACAAGCAACCGCGTGCTCTGACGCTCACGCCGTCTCTTCCAGAAAACAACACGTTCTTCTGCAACGGCTGCGACTCAAAGTTCGCGGAGGAGGACTCTCTGAAGGAGCACATGGCGCAGGTGCACAGCGACAAGCCCTACAGGTGTGACTGCTGCCAGGCCGCCTTCCGCTACAAGGGCAACCTGGTCAGCCACAAGACCGTTCACACCGGTACGAGGGGATCCCGTGCACGCGGCGCCGCCGCCTCCACCGCACGCGGGTGACGCCTTCGCTCACTGCATCACTGATCTTCCCCCGCAGGTGCGAAGCCGTATCACTGCAACATCTGCGGCGCCCAGTTCAACCGGCCGGCCAACCTGAAAACACACACCCGCATCCACTCGGGAGAGAAGCCCTACAAGTGTGAGACCTGCGGCTCCAGATTCGTGCAGGTAGGAGGGGGAAGGAAGAGCTGCAAACACATGTTTCTTTTGTTTGTTAAACGACTGTTTGGTTTTTTCCCCGTTTCTCCTGTAGGTGGCGCACCTCCGCGCCCACGTATTGATCCACACCGGAGAGAAGCCCTACCCCTGTGAGATCTGTGGGACGCACTTCCGCCACCTGCAGACGCTCAAGAGCCACATGCGCATCCATACAGGAGAGAAACCTTATCATGTAAGCCCACACACACACACACACACACACACACACACACACACACACACACTTACCTGGCTAAAAAGGGAGTAATCCCTTCTCCTCCATGTGTCTATGAGCGCTTATAAGTCTTGAGCCGTGATCCTGAAGAGCTGAGGTATAGCTGTGGTGGGCGGGGCAAGGGCGGGGCCCATCTGAAATACGATTCTGAATTATTCCTCCTCCTTCTCCCCCCAGTGTGAAAAATGTGACCTCCACTTCAGACACAAGAGCCAGCTGAGGCTTCACCTCCGTCAGAAGCACGGCGCCGTCACCAACACCAAGGTGCAGTACCGCAGGGCGTCCAGCGGGGGCGCCACCGCGGCGGGCCTGACCACCTCCTGCTGAGCCCCGCCCCCGTTCATCGCTTTCGTTTGCCTTTCATATCGACTGCCATGTTGTAAAAAATGTTCATTTTCCACCAATATTCACGTGAATATTACGAATGCTCTTCGGGGATGAACGCTCTCCGGTGTTTCAGAGGTAGCCGAACGCTTCCGTCGTGAATGTGAGACGTTTTTAATGTGAATCTGGTTTAAATTACTAACAGAATGTCAGCGCTGACAGTCCTCGTTCTGCCTGAGAATCACTGTTACCGCTCTTCTCTCCACGCTGGTGTGACATCATCAGTCATGTGATCACAGATCATGCCGTTGTTTGTCATTACGTTGTTTTGTACATAAGATAATTTATATTTTCAGATTGCCATCTGCTGGCAGAATATGAATATATTTCCATAGTATTTTCTGGAGTGAAGTCGGTGCGTCTTCACTGGCTGTCGATATGCAGTAACAAGAGCGTTACGACTCTTCATAGTTGATGGTACGTATTATTATATGTACAGATTTTAACTCACTTTAACATTTGCTACGCACATGTTTGTGTTACGAGTTTGTGGCTCTTTATTATTTTGCACATGTTTTAATTCATATAATTTCACTATTTCTTCTTAAAAAAACAAGAAGCTCAACATGTTTTGGTCGTCCCATGCCCAGCACCAGCAATGCCGGTGTTTTCTTTGCAGTATTGCTAAAAAAAAAGTGTTGCAATGACCTGATTTCCTTGGGCATTGTTAAAATTTACAGTTTATTTAATTTTATGGATTATAGTGCCTTGAATTGACTATTTGGCCACCTCCCCAGATTATTAACGCGTGTGAGTTTGACAGAATGTATGCCCCAGTAGTTGCTGCTTATATGGTGTCACATGGTCCCTGTTGTCAAGCGAGTGTGTATGAGTGTGTGTGTGTGTTAGGTACTATTGTTTTGAAAGCTAATCTGTTGTGTAGCTCTTCATGCAGGTAGACCAGGCCTCAAGCTAAACAATGCTCAGGAATATTCAGAATGTTAGAAAATGTCTTCATACCTGCAGATATGTATGAAAAATACTGTATATGACATGAAAATAAAATGTACATTAAGTAGCAGCTGCTGGAAAATGTCTCTACAGCTTATATAAGTGTGTGTGTGTGTGAGGAAACCATTCTCACTGTAGTCAAATCATGCAATGTAATGAAATATGCTAGGTTTCAAACATAATTGTTAAAGTATGTCATATTTAAAAGACAACTAAATAAGAAAAAAAGGGACAAAATGGATTTGTAAAAAATGTATTTACCCATTGAGATCATTTCATTATGCATTGGACAGCATTTATTTTACTACACAATTATTTATTCACTTAGTAATGAGTGACTTCTCATCCTGTACGGAATAACTAACCGGAATAATTTAAATAATCCTGGAACTAACTCCTTCAACGAGCACAGCGATGTGAAGCGCCCCCTACCGACCAAAGCGGTTTACAGCAACAAAAAAAACGAGGTTTGTAAGATCTTTTTAAATAACTTGACCAAAATACTTTCATGTAATGGACGACAGACATTTTTCAAGAGAAAGAACCAAACAAAAGCAAACGGTACAGGTTGGACAGATTTTCTTCACCATGTGTTTCATTGAGTGCTCCTCACAATGGTGATGCATCGGGGCATTCTGCTTTCTAAAGACCAGAATAAACCATTATTGCAGAGATTTACAGCCTTCAACCAGAAAGTATCGCTTGCAGCTCGTCATTATTTTTGTTCCTATGCAAAAATCTGAATCTTATGATGAAATGCAGTTCTTGTGAACATGATCCAGCTGATTCCAAGCATCCGTTCAGGCCCTACCTCTCATTCATACCAGTACATGTGTTGCGCACACACACACACACACACACTTTCAACCAGTGCAGCATTTACAAAAGAAATGTACACACACAAAAAAGTAACCAAAAGTAAAAAGCCACATGATGGACATATAAACTTTTTATAGCAAGTAAAAAGAAAGCTAAGGGATTAAACGAATGTTGTTGGCAGCAGAAACTCAGCCTTCCTTGTCAAAGATGGCTTTTACATCAGTAAACACCTGGAAGAGAAAGAAGAAACATCTCATTTTGTGATCTTAAGCAGTCACTTTATTTAAAAAAAAATACCTCACTGCTACTTTTTGGCTATTATAACAAATGTTAGCCCGTTGTTAATGGTCTATGAATCACTTCAGTCCAATATGCCTCCAGAACCAGCAGCAGTTCTTTCTCCTGTCGACTGACGGAACCATAAACTCTCTCAGTTCCATGTTGGAAGTTTTTTTATGGAGAACAAAAAAGTACAAAGACCAATATTTCCCAATCACACGTCAAACAAGAGGGTTAATGTTAAACTAGAAAGTGTCCTTTCCTGGGAGATCTAATGCCGTATCTTCCACACTTGAGTTAAATTCTGCTTTAAGTTAAATAAAGTTGATTTTTTGAACAATCCCCCCCAGGCAGGATTTGATAGAATGTAGTGCAATTAGATATGTTCCATGAAATGAACAACTGAAAATTGTTTCAGCCATTGAAACCCAAACTGAGGATTAGAGTGAAACGTCTGAAATGCACACACACACACACACACACACACACACACACACACACACACCCCTATCATTTGAACTCCGGTCTTCCTGTCGCTTCTCCTCCATCTAGTGGCCGTCAGACGAACTACACCTTTAGTTTTATTCATTCTATTGCTGATAGATTTTTCTCCTTTAAATCCAACATTATTTTATTAGTAGTATTTGGTTCATTCTTATTAAAATCCCTCAAGTCAAGTCATAAGCACAGGTCCTTACAATTTCCAGGAACACTGTGGAAACTGGAAGCAAATCCAAAAAGAACTAGAGTGGAGGCCACCAAGCCCTGGAGTCAGGCGTGGGTGAACACACGTCTGAATGTCTTTATTCCTCACTAGAGTAAAATCACTCAAATGACCAGAGTTTTGTTTTCAAATTAAACTTGACCTACAAGTTTATTTTTTTGTGTAAAAATTTAAAAAGCACGTTTTGTCACTAATTTAAAATTGACTTCCACTCACCTCCTCTACGCTGCGAGAGGCGTCTACAGAGCGAACCTTTCCCAGCTTTTCATACAGTTCAACAATTGGTCGCGTTGACATCAAGTAGGTTTTGATTCTGCGTCAGGAAAACATGCGTCAGTTTGGGGGTCACATAACCCAACCAATCCAAAAAAGGGGCAAACTAGGCAGAAAACATACACACAGGAAAAACGGCTCAGGCAGATATGCTGGCTGAACTTTGTTCTGGACACATGGAACTCAACAAAGAGCAGCTGTGTGTGTGCCTCATTCTAAAACCTGCGGTTCAGCATGGCTTCTGTTGGAGCTGCAGCGGCGTACCTTTTCTCCAGGCTCTCCCTGTTGTCGTCTGTGCGTCCGCTGCTCTTCCCTCTCTCTAGACATCTTCCAATGCAAACCTGTGGACGAACAGAAAGACCAGTTACACGCTCAGAGGAAAATCGCCCTGAGGAGCGTGCATCTAAAAGACGGTTTGTCCTGCCTGTGACCTACCTCGCTGTCGCAGTCAAAGAAAAGCACAAATTTGACGAGAGCCTTTTCATCCATGGTGGAATTCCACCCCTGGAGGTTGTCCTCATTGCGAGGGAAACCGTCGATGAGAAAGTGGAACATTTTCTCATCTTTCTCCATGGTCTGTTGCATCGCCTTATAAAAGAAAAAAAAACACAAACACAGAAATATTTCAGATACTCTTTCCGATCAAACTGGATCCAGCTGACAATCTGACACACGTTCTGTTAGCCTGCTGGTTCTGTCAGCCTGGATCTGATCCTACCTTCCAGAGTAGCTGGATGGTGATGTGCACAGGAACTATTTTGCCCTCCTTGATGTAGTTGGCGATGAGCTGCCCACACTCGGAGCCCTGTCGAGCTTGTTCCTCCCTCAGCAGGTCCCCGGCAGACAGATGGGTGTAGTTGTAGTGCTGGGAAACCACCATGAGGAGAAGTTTAGGAGAGTGTATGTAGCGCGATGGATTCTGTCAGCTGTTTGAAACGAGGCAGCAAGAATGAATCAACTCTGGTGAAGAGAAAGTGACAAGTGGAATTTTTTAAATGTGTGGATTTCCTTCAATCGTGAACCTCTGATTGTAAAAAGACGGGCCTTGAATCCTTGAGTCAAGAGCCAGACGGACGACAGTCCTGTGTGAATGAAAGGAGGTTCTGTGTGCTGCTGCCATTCAGGCCCGACCGCCGCCGGCCTTCAAGAATGGCAGCGACACCTAGGAAAAGTCCACGCACAGAATCGGCTCTTTTGGATCAGGAAAATGAGACGAGATAAAAAACATTTGCACCACTTTCCATTTTTCCAGGAACGTCCTACTTTTGTCTTTTATAATAAATATGGTGTAAACCCTCGGTTTACGACCGTGCACTTTCTCCCCTCTCTGAAAGGGAAACTCATTACTAAGGGTGTGGTGTGTTTAGTTTAGCTATGAGGGGAATCTGTTCAGAAAGAAAACGCTGCCTCTAAACGCATCACTGAGCTACTGAGATGATTGACCAACATTTACAAAAGTAATTAGAGTTAAGATTTGTTTCATTGTTGAGTTAGCCACAATCTGGGTGTGATGAGAACTTGGCAAACGTCCACCAGTCAATACAAGTCTGATTCAATACGTGTGTTTGTTCATGACGGTGGAGAGGTCAGGAGCTGAACGCTCGCCAACAGCCTCCACCAATGCCACGACATCCGGGAGCCGTATTTGTTCTGGGCTCCACCCGGGTGTAAAGAGACGCCTTCAGCGTTCTGTTCTGACGCAGCGTTTCTACGGTATGACAGGTGGATTGGGCCAAAAACACTAATACAAAGAGCATCAGGCAGAGCACTGGTGTTAACACAGCTGTCTGCTCAGCAGGTGGATGAAAAAGAACCAGAGACGTCAGGATAGCAGCAAGTGGGTCGACTCCTGTCAAAACATTTAAATCATTTTAAAGCAGGCAAATGTGCTATCTGTGTTAACACAGTTAATATCAGCTGGGCTAATGAAGTAAAAAGGTTATCTTCTGATCAGGTGATCATTATTAAACAGGTAAAATGGTATCGATACACAGCTAGGCCTTCAGACAATTAGAAAACAAAGTGGTTTAAGTGGGAAAAAAAGCAGTTAAAGTGTATAATAAATATGCATAATATTAAATACATTATGCACGTACTAACGTGGAACTGGCTGCAAGGGTTATTTTTGTTCCATATTAACCTGCAATTAATCTCAATTATAAAAGATTGAAAATTATTTAAAATAATAATAATAAGAAAATTAAACATAAAAAACGTGAAGTAAAGCATCGGTCTTCGTTTTTCACGGAACAACCGTTAAACCCTTCATTTACCCTCTAGAAATATTCAGATAACTTCCGTTAAGTGTTTTCCGGTAGGTTTCCGCGGTAGGCCTCTTCTGGAGGAGGGGACACCGGCTCGGTGACATCCCGCAGCCCCGGTTGACATCACGGAAACCGGCTGTGCGGCTAGCTAGCTAGCTAGCTGCTAACACCGGCCGGTTTAGAGGACAACCGGAAGTCCGAGTAATTCAAACACCACCGGGCGGAACCGGGACGTCAAAGCCCGGAGACCTCCCGGAATCCTCTCACGGTGACTCCGTCACCTCCCGGTACCCGTTCAGCACCGGAACGACCGGTTCTCGTTGTCCTTCCTCCCGTCATCTCTTACCTCCACTATCTTGGAGCACTGCGTCCCCTTCCCGGCGCCCGGCCCGCCCAGCACGAACACAACCTGCGGCTTCATCGTCAGCGACACCCGGGGACACAAGCGCGAAGCCTTCTGGGAGACGGTAGCACACAAACGCCTGATCATACACCGGCACCGGCGGCGGGACTGCGGCGGACGGACGGTGACTGCGTGTCAGCACCGGGCGATAGGAAGTCGAAGCGGGGCAGACACCACTTCCGCTGTTGATTCCAGCGACCAATGGGGTTGCACGTAGGATGACGCAGGCCTCTAAGCCCCGCCCAGGCGCACTTGTTATTTTTTCATTGCGGCGCTCGGTTGACGCCCCTCCCCTGCCTCCCCAGCATCAGCACCTCCACGCCGAGCCGGACGCCCCGCGGCGGAGAGAGGATGCTCCGCGGAGAGGAAGCTCCCCGGGGAACGTTCACGGCACCGACTGGGAGCCGCCGGTTACCGGCAGCCGTTCCCGCACGCTGTGCGCAGCTCCGATGCCTCCGTTCATGATGCACCGACACACGAACGGAAACACGTTAAAACCTCGGATTCCGGTCGGGTCCTCTCGCCGGTAGGCGGCACGTTCCCGCCCGTTCGGTTCTGTTCATGTGGGTCAAGGTGATGAAGAGGCTCACGTTGCGTTCTGAACAGATGCGGGGCTAACACGGGCGAGAAGCCGAGCAAACAAAAGGCATCCAACCCCCCCCCCCTCCTCTCCTCTGACGCACCTGGCCGCCCTGTCTCCGCCTGACATGACGGCCCGGAGCCGGGGGCAGAGCAGCAGCATCGAGGGGCATCAAGGGGAGTCTACGGACGCACGGCGGAGGAGCAGCAGCAGCCCACCGGAGGCCGGATTGCAGTTTCTGGGGACGAGCGCCAAGGGCAGTGCGGCAGTCAGCAGGCAGACCGGGGGGAGGAGGCTGCGAGGATCTGTGACACCTCCCTCTCTGGCCCCGCTGTGCTCTCACCTCCGCATCTCCCTCAAAATATGAAGGTGGATGCTTTTTTGGTGGATCAGTGGTGATTCTGATGCCCCCCACCCTCACCCCACCCCCCACCCACTACCACCATCACTTCCTGTGTTCATTTCCTTCCCAAACAGTCCGTGATGATGTGCTTTTGAAGGGTTAGCTCTGCTCTTCAGGAGGGTGGACCCCAGAGGGACCGATGTGCAGACTGGCCAGGTATCATTTGCGCCCTTCGTCTCTGGTTTTGCTCCTTCTGTTCGTCGCCTGCACTATGGGATGTATTCAGAGCATTGCATGCAAGCCCCGCATCAGACGGGAGAACATTGTGGTGTACGAGGTGTCCGCCTCCATCGACCAGTGCCCCACCATCATCGAGGAGAACTCCCCCATCGTGCTCCGGTACAAGACGCCGTACTTCAGGGCCTCAGCAGGAGTTGTGATGCCCCCGGTGCCCCGCAATGAGACCTGGGTGGTGGGCTGGATCCAGGCCTGCACCCAGATGGAGTTCTACAACACCTACGGTGACATCGGCATGTAGGTGTACCCCCCGTTTGTGAACTTTGTGTTCAGGTCGGTGGTTGGTGCTGCAGCTCTGTAACGCTATTCCTCCTCCTCCTCCTCCTCCTCCTCCTCCTCCTCCTCCTCCTCCTCCTCCTCCTCCTCCTCCTCCATCCACAGGTCCAGCTGGGAGTTACCAGAGCTGCGAGAGGGTCGAGTCAAGGCCATCAGCGACTCCGACGGCGTCAGCTACCCCTGGTACGGCAACACCACCGAGACGGTCACCCTGATCGGACCCACGTCCAAACCGTCCCGCCTGACGGTCGGCATGAACGACAACTTCTACCCCAGCGTGACCTGGGCGGTGCCCATCAGCAACAGCAACACGCCCATGCTGACCCACATCACCCGGGACCAGAGCTTCATCACCTGGCTGGTGGCCATGAACTCCGTCACCAAGGTAGGGCAGGAACAGAGACTACCTTTATGATCCCATCATGCACCTGGTAAACGTCGTGCTGTCCTCGCCAGGAGCGAATCGTGTTGCAGACGGTGCGGTGGCGGATGCGGGTGGACATCGCCGTGGACCCGGACATGCCCCTGGGCTCGCGAGCCTCCCTGGTGGGGCGACCCTACCAGGAGCAACCCAACATCCTCAACTACCAGGAACCCATCCCCCCGAACGCGTTGGGGAGGCCGAACGCCAACGACGCCCAAGTGCTGATGTGGCGGCCGCGGAGAGGGGCGCCGCTGGTGGTCATACCCCCAAAATAACAGGAGCAGGGGTAGTTTAACGGATAAATGCCACAGAAAAGGGAAAGCGAGGAGTCCTATGAGAGAAGAGACGACTCACGGTTTCCCTGAGCTGCCTTCAAGACGCCTGGAAGATGTAAGCGGACCAGACTGCATTTTACATCCTGGATGTGATGCTTAAGCTGTCAGAATGGAAGTTTACAATAATTTAATAAGGGCCACACTCATTTTGAGGATCATTTGTCTCCTTGACAAAGTTTGGAATGCATTTAAGGCTTTTTAGCGAAGAAGAAACAGTTTTTTATGGACTAACACAGAGGTGAAAACTGCATCCTGCATCCTTTACGTAGTTTTAATTGCATGAGAGAGCCAGAGAGATGTAAAAATTGACAATTTAAGAATAAGATGTTTTTTATGACTTGATTACCGAAGACATTTTGATTGAAAAGTCGGACAAAAAAAAAAAATTCCAACCTCATCAGTGCCAAGAAAGGCCTTTTTTTCAGCACATGCAGTACCAGAAGTTAAAGGATTTAATCAGAAGATTTAATGCACACATAGTATTATACGGATATTTTTAGTTTTGAGACTGCCTCCTACATCGATCAGATTTTACGAAGAGCGCCCACATTGCATAAAAGTCTGGAAGGGAAACAGATTTCACTTGATTTCTGCTGACACACCAACGGATTTCCAGTTTGCCTCTGCTGAGGCGCTCAGATGACTGGGGCAGATCGGAGACACGAGCCCCACCCGCCCGCATGTTGAATAAATAATGTCAGCGATACTTTTAATAAGTCTGACCTGGATGACTTGGAGAAGTGCCATAGGACCAACTTCAGACATGAGGCTGACCTGATGAGGCCATGTGGTGTCAAACACGCAGAAATCTACCGACTATCAGGGAATCTAAATATGCTTCATGGTTTCCTTGATGTGGGATTAAACCAGATTGCAGTTTGAAAATTCTATATTGAACTAGTGTCATTTTTCTGTCTTGTTTCATTCACTCGTATTACGTGACAGCAGATTTCTGCAGGTAATTCCGGATGAAGGCATCCTGTTCGGTCCACCGGATCACACTGCGCTCCGTCCTTGTCGCCGACCGGCGCTCCACCTGCAAGTCACATGACTCATCCTCCATCTGTGCTTCTCTCCAGGTTGTCAAATCCACAAGTATGTAAAGATTATTCCTGGTTCTGACCGGGACAGAAGACAGGCGTTCAGGAAGGACGTCTGGTTTTTGTTCATCTGCCTGCTGCCTTTGCTGCATGTCAGCCACCCAAAGGGTTAAAACAGGATGCTGGTGAATTCAGAGGGTCCACATTTGTTACGGCACCACACTTCATTCAACCATCTGTTGCTATAGAGACAGGGTTGGGATTTCTAAGTGCGCTGCAACTGGAAAAGAAAAAAATGTGCCAGTTCAAAAATATTCATGGGTGTGTTTGTCTCTGTTTGCATTCATTACTATGTATGTGTGTGTGAGTGTGTGTGTGTGTGTGTGTATGTATGTGTATGTACACACACATACACACACACCTGCAGCTGTGATTGAAGCATTGATTTCACTTTGAAGTAAGAGAAAAGATCAAGTAAAGCTGGTTGTTGCAGCGCTGGAAACGCTTTCTTTTATTCTTTTATTCTTCCATAGACATGCACACCCCCCCATCTGAATAACAGCAGAACAACTGCTTCGAACATATAAATACTCAGCAAGGTCAACAGAGTCCTTCGTCTTGTATTACCTCATATAAAAATGAACATTCAGCAACTTTGAAGGGGGGGTAACCCCGCCCCATTGCAGCAGATTCCCTTTTATTCCACCACTAGATGGTATGATGGAATATGCTGTTTTTATTTCCGCAGAACCCAAAACGTTAACACAAAACTAAACTATTGAATACAAAAAATACCTTTGTTGTTTTTCCACTCCTTATGGCTTTAAACTAAACTTACAGTTCAAGCTGTCACTCTATAATTTATTCTTACAGCGAGTTGGATTTGTCTGTTTGTATGGTTGTATGGTTATCCCCACTGTCCTCCTAGTGTTTCTTCATTATAAATTCACATATTCATATTATTCCTTCCCTTCTTTAGTAAAAAGCAGCATCTTTCCAGCGGAGATGGGAAGGGGTGCGTTCAATCCCAGCGGTGTCCGGCTGTGTTTGTGATGCAGTAACAGGTTTGATCGCCTCCACGTCACCCGCATGAATGATTCATGACATTTTCCTGAATGTCACAGCTCATAGAGGAATGCTCACTCTGCCGGTTCCCAGTCGTCACAACTCCTGTCAAGTTGCAAGGTTGCCAGATCTCTCTGTTTATATTTTGATGATGCTGCTGGCAACGGGTTGGCGCTCATAGCTGTAAAGAAATGTGGCTCCGATAACCACCGCCGAGCCCACGAAGAATATACTAAGAGAAGAAGCAGAAAATAAAGAAAGGCAATGAAGATCCAAAGGTCAGCTGATATCATTTGATGTCCTTGAGACTGTCCAGAAAAATTGTTCATATGTGCAATATTTATTTATGTTTCTTAATTTATATTTAATTAACTATTAACATTATCATTAATATTTCAATAATATTAATAATTTTTATTAATAGTTTTATATTACTACTAAAATTAATATTATTCAAATATTGTTAATATTTTAATAATATAATAATATATATTTTTAAATAATATAAATGTTATATAATAAGAAACTATATTATTATACAATTTTATATTATACAATAATATCAAAATATTACTAATTTTATATTATCATAAAAATATTATTGATTTACATAAATTATTATTTATTATTTATGCAACATTCTATAGGTTTGCATGCAGCGTAATCAGCACAGTGGAATGAGTCCTAGCTCTTTCTCCTGAGTTATTATTCACAAGTCAACACTGAGCCCTGAAGGAATGTGCATGAGCATGACTGTGTATACCTAGTGGGGTTGAAGTCCTCCAGAAGGACGTATGAAATGAATGCAGATATGATGATGGACACAGAGGTGGCAAATCCCTTGAGAATGTTGTCAGCATATTTAATGACTACGGCTACGATCAACCCGCCCACAGCCTGCAGACAGAGAACACAAGGACGGCTGGTGAGGTGTGAGCACCAAACACGTGCATTTCATCTGGATGGAGAAAACAAACACGACACACATGATGATGATGATGGGATGAGAACCAAAGAGGAGGGACGAACCTGCAGGACGACCACTGTGTAGGTGATGCTGGTGTAACCCTGGAACATTCCCAGCTGCCTCACCTTCTCTCCGTCATACGCCATCATTCCTCCCACGCCAAAGGCGAAGCCGAAAATACCTGAAAGAGGTGGAGGAGACGACTCCATTCAGCAGCAGTTCGCTCTGCCGTCTGCCGGCCAATAGGGGCCAGTGTGTTTCAGCTCACCGCTAAAGCCTCTTTACACAAAGCTCAATGGAGTGTAACACACAGACAAAGACACACACACACTGACACTGAGTTGCATTAGTGTGACTGACAAGTTCATCCACCCTGTCCCACACCCTGAAACCCTGTAAACACACACACGCCTGTAGTACGCCCGTCATCACTGGGGGGGTAGTCTTCATCAGCCCCAGCACCGGAGCAACATGTGGTATTAATAGATGGACTCTGCATTGATGCCCCCCCTTCATATCCTTCCACCCCCTCTGAGTAAACCACACAGTACTCATGTCAAGATGTTAAAATCCTCTGGAACACATTATAACATGTTCTAAATACGTTATAAACATAAAACTGGAACTCAGGCCTTTACATCATTTTGATTTTATAATGCATCACTTTCCCTTCAAATGGTTTGCAATTTGCTCTAATTATGAACCAGAAAACAAGAAAAAACATGGATAATACATAATTTAAAAAGTGCTAAGTCTGCTTTATTGTAGCTCTGATCCGTACCCAGCTGGACGTTACGAAGCCACACGCTCTGCTTGGTCTCCTTGAGGATCTTCTCAAAGTAAACCCCTGCGAAGCCGCTGGAGACACACGCCATCAGCACCGCCATCAGGCCCACCAGCTGGGACTGGTGACCCGGCTTAGGGTTGGGGTCGTCCTCATCGTCTGTGGGCCACTGTGAGAAGGTTAAAACACACGCAAACGTGAGGAACATATTGATTCTGTATTCATGCAGGAGTTCAGCCTGAGCGAACCTGAACCAAGGTGACGCCGGACATGAGGAGCAGCAGCGAGAACCACTGGTTGAGGTTCAGCTTCTTCCCCAGCATGGAGACGGAGAACAGCGCCGTGGTGAGGATCTTCAGCTGGTAGGTGACCTGTGTGGAACCAGCAGAACGTGAACGTGAATCAGAACATCCATCACATTCAATCTGACCTGAATGCAAGTTCAGGAACGAGGTTCAGGTTTCATTTGCCCTTAATATATGAAATGTCATCCTGACATTTATCGTAGGTCCTCCATGATAAAGTCTCCTCCTCTACTGCCTAATGAGTTCCAGTTCTCATGAAGCCTCTTTGGGAGCTTTTGTAAATCAGTGTTATCTCAGTAATGTAATCTCTCAACATTGCAGCGTTGACGTGCTGCACATGCCAAGCCTGTGACATGAAGACCAATCAGAACTGTTTGACCATGAGGCTGGGACAGGTTGGTCCAATGCTGAGGCAGAAGTCAGGATGTGTGGGGTCAGAGGGTGTTAACAGAGGTGGTACGGGGCTACCCCCCAGATAACGCCGGCTAGCTTCACGCTAACAGACTCTGAGCAGATCAGGAGTTATAACGAGCTGAGAAATAGTTCTGTTCACGACTCATGAGCTCATGAGTGTTTAAAAGTATTAAAGGTGGAAATATTCCAGATTTAAGGTGGCTTTAAATTCATGCCAGACATTTGGATCATGTGATAAAAACACTGTTTTAATGTGTTTCCTGTGATAAAACAACAGATCATTTACATTTATGTGAGAAAATTCTTTTCCTCTTCATCCTCCCACACTTCAGGGGCGTTGGCTGATGTAGCACGTATGCTAACCTATATGCTAACATGAAAGAACAGCACCTGAGTCAACATCCTTTATGGCACCTTTTAAAACTTATTAATCACTTCCATTAATGCGCCTTTGTGTTACTGAGTTAGCTTTTGATATGCTAACAATCTGGCTATTCTCTAAGGTTCCACTGTTTATGCTGATTTAAAGTAAGATGCTGACTTCCTACTTTACTGACTGTAAGTTATCAGGAGCCACTCCTTTGGTGACCTCAGTTCTCCCTTTTCTATCTCTTCATTTAGATCCACGTCTCCAGAGGTCATAACTTTGGTATGAAGCCAATCTGCTCTCAAGTGATTAAACCAATACCAGATAATGGTGAGCTGAGTATCACAGTTGTGTATAAGTTACCATAGCAACGGGTGGTTAGCGTTAGCACTTGAAAACACCATTTATCTGAACGGTGCTGTCATTTTATTTTGTGACAAACATAATGGAATCTGACCTCGGCTACACTTTGGGTTCATTTAGGTTTAGGTCAGAGTTCTCTTTTTAAAGAATGTCACTTGAGGAACAAATTAAGTTCCTGGTTGCATAAGCAAACATAAATACACACCCACACAACCACATGGCGCTGAACTTGACGTGTCAGGTTCACACTACCTGGTAGGTGGCCGCGTCCAGGTTGGATAAGGCCACGTAGAGCAGGTTGTTCTGCAGCGTGTAGATGCCTGCAGGAATAGCTAGCTTCAGCGTCTCCGCAGGTTTGCTGACGATCTCCTCCCTCAGCAGCTGCCTCACCGCCTGCACGCTGAAATCTGTCCGTAACAGAGGAGGTGTTGTCACCGATTCAACCGCCGGACCACCCGCGGGGCGAGACAGGAGAGGGCAGGGCGGGCGTGCTATTAAGAACACTGGCCACCATTTACATAGGGGTGCTACGTCCAGCCCCGACACGTCACCATAGCGACTCACTGTTCTCCATGATGACCAGGAAGGTGCAGGCGAGGATCTTGAGCACCTCAGCCGACACCACGGCAGACGAGGCGAGGTAGTGTTGGTCCGTCTTTAGCGTGCGGGAGTAACGCATGGTGAGCACCAGGGAGGTGGTCTGCAGCACCAGCACCCCCAGAGACGTGTACTTCAGCCGGTAGAGGTGCGACGTGACCAGCACCATGGTGCTGCAGCTGGGAGCCGATGATGGAGTCTTTGGGACAGACAAGAAGAGAACAGAAGAATCAGGAATGAACACGCAGACATTTTTAACACGTTAGTCAAAGATGGAGGATTGTTCTTGAGCAAGAAAACTACTTCTGCTTCAGGAAACCTGTAAATATAGTGAAACTGGGTTTAGAAGCACTACAAAGACAGTTATCCTGGGAATAGGGTGAGGGTCACAGACGGTTAGGAATCTGGGACGTGTTTGGGGGTGTTTGGAGATGAGTGGGTAATGATCAGGAATGCTGGATGGATGGTAGTTAAAGGGTTGTTAAACTAAAGTCCAGCCTCCAGACGTGGATCCACACAGCGAACAATATCAGACTTCCACACAGCTCCTACCTCTGTGTACTTACCGTTTAAGCCAGACTTTCACTTACCAAAAACAAAGCATCGCTTCAGGAAGAAGGAACTGATGAATCACCAACAGCACACACTCACCTGGCATTCATTACAACACGCACAACACTTCGTGTTTCAACAGAATACAATAGAATATAATGGCCTGGGAATAAAACAGGTTGGTGAAAAGCTTAGAGATTTAGAAATATGACAGCAGTAAAACCAGTTGTTCCACACATAAGGTTTAGAGTTCTCAAGGGTGACAGAATAAATCTGACATGAAGATCAGATGAAAAGAGGAAAAAATGAAATTCTGACACATGTATTCGCTGCTCTCCTATGTTGTGTTGAATATTTGGACCATTTTTGGGTCCTTTTTAAGTGGAAATCTGTCTTTGGTTGACAAAAGAGTTGACAACCAGCAGTTTAATCTGAATATTATATGAAACTAACTAGTCCTATAGATGAATCAAGCATCCCAATGTGATCTAGAACAAACCACAAACTTAAAGGTATTGGATTTTTGCCCGTTGTATTTCTGTGAACTTCTGCTGCATTCAGTCTGCAGCTGCAGTTGGTTTTCAGAATATGATTAAATGCATTTAGCTCAACATATGGACCCAATAAAACGCAGTTGTTAAAGATTAAACCAGCAGACTATTCTACAAAGTACAGCTGGAAAATGAGGTCTGGTTCGAGTTCTTCTCCCGACTAACTCATCAAACTGTTTCAGTTAATCAACTATCTTTAGGTCAATGAACCAAAATATTACAACATTTGACAAACAGCAGCATGAAGAGCAGAGATCTTCACACTGTAGTATTTGTACTTTACCCTAAACACAGGGACTGAGCATTAATTCACTGGTAGCACAAACAGACAAACGCCGTGTGGATTAATTATGAACTATTACCACTCCCAGAGCTCCGGTGTCCTGAGGGCTCGACGACAAACATCCTTCACTCGGGTTTCTTGTGCTTCCTGGCTGAGACATCTCCTCTGAGAACCCTCGCTGACTGCCCTCAACCTCACTTCATTGTCATTAAAATGACAGAAATGTTGGAAACCCTTGTGTGCAGAGGGCAAAGTGTCCAAACGGGCAACTAAAACCAAACATCTGCAGCGGCGTCAGTCCAGGATTTCTTACGGCCCCTTGAAACGACATCTTCTGTTTGCACTGGGCGACTTCCTTCTAAAGCCCTTAAACCATCTCCAAGCCCCGTATCTTTATTTACTGATCACAATAAACTATGTTTGTCAGACTTTAACTTTATTACAATGGTTATCATGTCATAGTTTTATCAGTTAAAGTGCACTGACGTGCACAGTGGTAAAAACACAGCATGGGAAGGAATGAGTCCATCTATCATCACTTATAAAGACGATCTGACAGGCCAAGTCCACAGTTCCCTGACATAAAGTGATCACATGAGTCGTGTGGAGCGTGTTCCACCCACCCTTGATGGAGGAAGCTGACGGCGATGAAGGCCAGAGACGTGTTGAGGTATCAGAGGGGGTGTGTGTTCACACACTGACCTCTTTATGGAGCGGCTGTGCCGAGCAGCGCCGCACAATCCCCCCCTATGTTCCCCTGCAGGGCTGAAAATACCCTCAACAGCCTCCTGCACGGAAAACGTGAAACGCAGGAGGAACTTTAAGAAAAAGAACTGGATCCTGTAAAATACTAGATGTTGAATCAAAGTTAAAAATGAATTGATTTGGCCTGTATTTAACGCAATGCGAACGGTTTTGTGAATGTGGACCAAATTAACTTTTTCAAGTTACATTAAATATGTATTAAATAATACATTGAATTTGTATGCAGATTAAACTTTTTCAATTTTTAAAATTTAAGTCATTTTTGAAGGGAAACTAAAATAAATGGTTTTTTTTCATCTTCAAGAACTAGTCTTCATGGCGTTAAAGGAAAGTGATTTAAATACAATAATTTTCAGGGGAAGGTAAATGGTGAAGGTGTTGGTTTGATCATCAGATGATCAATACTTTACAGGACCTCTGCTTCGTCTCATTAACGTCTCGTTCACTCAGTCACTCATTCGTTCTGCAGGTTCTGGTGGACTGTGATTGGACGAACTGCTGGTATGGTTGACAACCACTGACGTCGTCAATATCACAATCATCACCATTATTATTATTAATATCTGTGATGTAACTGCAATTTAGAATAAATGCTACAATTATTTTTTTCTATGTTTTTATGCTATAACTCACACTAGACCTTGTGCTACAACTCATGTTATAACTCACGTTATTAACTATATTCTAACTCCTGCTATATGCTATAGTTAACATGTACTGACAGTAGCCGTGAACTGGGTTCTGGGCGTTGCCCTGATTCTTCATAGACCTGCATCATGACTGTGTTGTCAAAATACACCACTGATTAAAACACACACACACACGACTGATTAACACACACACACACGACTGATTAACACACACACACACGACTGATTAAAACACACACACACACACACACGCACACGCACACACACACACACACACACACACACGACTGTTTAAAACACACACACACACACACACGACTGATTAAAACACACACACACACACACACACACACACACACGACTGATTAAAACACACACACTTTTAAACCAACAAACACTCTGTGACTAAACAAAACTTAAAAAACAAATGTTAAAGAAGCTAAAGTCAATGTATCACCACAGATGACTCCTCACTGTCACACTGTCTGTGTGTGTGTGTGTGTGTGTGTGTGTGTGTGTGTGTGTATACAGTATATATATATATATAATAATGATAATAATGGACTGATTTTACTACTAAAGTTTGAACTCAGAGTTTAAACAAGAGAAACGTGTGAAAATGTTCATGCCTGTCTGAAAAAAATGTATAATGTGTGTAGTGAGATGTTAGACAGCCTTAAAACATTTTTGATTGTCATAAATAACTCTGACTACTTCAATGAATTCCACCAGAATCTCATTCTGGAGGAATTCATTCAATATGATTCAGTAGCACAATGAGCAGCTGTCAAACCACCAGGTAAAGATCTCATAGGGAGTGGAAAGATCAGCAGAAAATGTGCAGAGGAGAAAGACACACACACACACACACACACACACACACACACACACACACACACACACACACACACACACACACACACACACACACACACACACACACACACACACACACACACACACACACACACACACACACACACACACACACACACTGCACCACCAGAACCTCCCAGCCAATCAATCGGTCCGGATCCTGATTCAGGTGTCATTTCAGCTCCATTAAACTGGTTTCTTAGTGCGTCAGCAACATTTCAAACAAGCTAATCTGTAAAATAATCCTGTGGCTGAAACCTGTGAAAGGCAGCTGGAGGAGTGTGCGTGGAGCATCCACCCATAACCTACCGTTCACTGCTTTTACCAGCGCAGAAAGAGCGTCAGATAACGCGGAGCGGCTCCCGGTGGGACGGCGCGTCCATCACCCCGCGCTCCTCCGGGACGCGGCTGTCAGATCCACGGGACTCAAACCCGACATCCTGTCGGGTTTTAGCGTTTGTCGTGTTTTAGCGTTTGGGCGATGACGTTTTAGAAGTGTACAAAGAATGAGGAATAACGAGTCACTCAGAAAAGACGGCGTGACGCGTGGGAAGAGAACTGTTTGGGATTCCAGAAAGGAATCAGTTGTTCAGTTTAAAGCAGCCGACTTTGATCAATTTTAAAATCCAGATATTTAACAGGACGTGGATCAATCAGCGCCTGACTGAACAAACTGATTCTCTTCGTTAATTGATCCCTTTAATTGATGGTGATCAGGTATTTTGAGCAAACTGTCAGTTTTTGGTTTTTAGTGGGCTAAAAGATTTCTCTGTCTGGGGTCGTTCATCAAACGCTTCAGCGCACAGTGTCTTACCTGTGGGACTGGATCTCACCTGAAGACACGTAGATGATAGCCTCCGGGTTAACGTTCCACGCTCCAATCTGTGCGCCTATCATAGCACTCCCCACCGTCAAACACCAAACTACCGCTACTGACAGAAACTCTCGCCAAAACGCACTGCGTGGGGGTTGAGGGGAATGCTCTTAACTACGTACGTACCCACGGAAGGGTTTCAGAGGCTTCCCTCTCCGTGGAAGATGAATAGAACTACAGTCGTCCAATCGCTGCTGACGCCTGCTGGAGAAAATCCACTTCCCCAGTTTGACGAGCTTTTTCTTCATTCCTTTGGGGAGTCTTCTGCAAGTTTTTAGGACGCAGTGAAGATAATGATAATGATGATGATAATAATAATAATAATAATAATAATAATAATAATAATAATAATAATAATAATAATAATAATAATAATAATTTATAATAATATTAATAATAATAATAATAATAATAATAATAATTTATAATAATAATAATAATAATAATAATAATGTGACTACAATAATGGTGATGGATAGGCTGACAGACGAGGTTAGACAGGAATTTCCATGGACTATGATGTTTGCAGATGACATTGTGATCTGCAGTGAGAGCAGGGAACAGGTGGAGGAGAAGCTAGAGAGGTGGAGGTTTGTCCTGGAAAGGAGAGGAATGAAGGTTAGCCGCAGTAAGACAGAGTACATGTGTGTGAATGAGAGGGACCCAAGTGGAAGAGTGAGGTTACAGGGAGAATAGATCAAGAAGGTGGAGGATTTGAAGTACTTAGGGTCAACAGTCCAGAGCAATGGAGAGTGTGGAAAAGAGGTGAAGAAGCGTGTCCAGGCAGGATGGAACGGGTGGAGGAAAGTGTCAGGTGTGATGTGTGATAGAAGAGTTTCAGCTAAAATGAAAGGAAAGGTGTACAAAACTGTGGTGAGACCAGCGATGTTGTTTGGTCTAGAGACAGTGTCACTGAGGAAAAGACAGGAGACAGAGCTGGAGGTAGCAGAGATGAAGATGCTGAGGTTCTCTCTGGGAGTGACCAGGAAGGATAGGATCAGGAATGAGTACATCAGAGGGACAGCACATGTTAGAGGTTCTGGAGATAAAGTCAGAGAGGCCAGACTGAGATGGTTTGGACATGTCCAGAGGAGAGATAGTGAATATATTGGTAGAAGGATGCTGAGTTTTGAACTGCCAGGCAGGAGGCCTAGAGGAAGACCAAAGAGGAGGTTTATGGATGTAGTGAAAGAGGACATGAAGGTAGTTGGTGTGAGAGAAGAGGATGAGAAGACAGGGTTAGATGGAGGACACTGATTGGCTGTGGAGACCCTGAAAGGAAAAGCTGAAAGGAGAAGAAGAAGAAGAAGATTGTTATTATTACTATTTTTATTGTTAGTACTACTATTACAATCATTATGACTACTATTACTATTATGATTGCAGTATTATCATTAGTTACTGTTATTGTTGTTATTATTTGGCCGAAGCGATAGATGGCGCTGTAGCGGAAATAGACCTGACGACCGAACCTCATTTACCACAGAGGAGCATGGCCCACACGTGCTTCCTGTTTCCGGTTTACCCAGCTAGCTGCCTGCCTTGAGCTAGCGAGCGGGGAACGGCGTGAAGATGGTTCGTAAACTGAAGTTCCACGAGCAGAAGCTGCTGAAGAAGGTCGACTTCATCAACTGGGAGGTGGACAACAACCTGCACGAGGTGCGGGTCCTGCGGCGGTACCGCATCGAGCGGAGGGAGGACTACACCAAGTAAGGAACAGCCAGGCGGCGCTGCGCTGCTGTACCGGAAAAAAGTAATGCCTTAAAATGCGGTACCGTTGAAATCAGGCAAACGGTATCCAGATCGAATGTTATAAGAACGATGAAGTGTTTTTAAATTATTTTTAGTATTTTAAATCTAAACGGGCACCGCTCTTTGTTGAGTCAACACCGGAAGACGGTACAGGTACAGCCACAGGTGAGCGTTCACATTCGCTGCTGATCGGGATTGTTCCTCGTGGGTTTCAGGTACAACAAGCTGAGTCGGAACATCAGAGATCTGGCTCAGAAGATCCGAGACCTGGACGAGAAGGACGGCTTCAGGGCTCAGAGCTCTCACCGGCTGCTGGAGAAGCTGTGAGCTCACCTGCACGCACCGGGAGCACATTAGGCTGACATCTACATCCTATATGTCAGAAACTTACCAACAATACACCTCCCATGACTATAAATGTCACAGACAATATTAGAGTAGTAATACAATAATTAGTGTTCAGGGATTATTAGTTTGGGCTCAGTTGTCTTGTTTAAACTCTGTCCTTCGCTGTGATTGGTTTGTTTCTCCATCAGGTACGGCATTGGCCTCATCCCCACCAAACAGAATCTGTCGCTCACAGAGAAAGTCACCGCCTCATCGTTTTGCAGGTAAACTTGTCGTCTTCTAGTTGAATCCGGTGTGCCTTCTGAGCTTCACGTGTGACCCCCTCCCCCAGGCGGAGGCTGCCCAGCGTCATGCTGAACCTGCGTATGGCTCAGAACCTGAAGACGGCCATCACCTTCATCGAACAGGGACGTATCCTTCACGTCTGCAGGCTTTAGGTTGTAGCGTCTTCTTTTTTCCAGGGGCCTCTATAGTTACTAATCCGCCTCAATCTGTGGGTGTGAATCGTGTTGTGTCCTTGACTCAATCCCAGATGTGCGTGTCGGCACAGACGTTGTCACAGACCCGGCGTTCCTGGTCACAAGGTGACGACCTGCTGTTACTTTTGTCACCTGCTCATTTCTTTAGCATCCCTCTGATCAAACATTCTCCCGTGGACTTTTTCAGAAACATGGAAGACTTTGTCACGTGGGTAGACTCGTCCAAGATCAAGCAGCACGTCGTGAATTATAACGACGAGGTGAGTTTTATGTCTTATATGTGATCTCATCTTCACTGAAGTGAAAGCAGATGAACATCTGATGGAATCAGGTAATAAATCCTACAGATGTCTGACTGCAGCTTTAAATGTCGGTTCTTTTGCAGAGGGACGACTTTGATCTGGTGGAGTAACTGTTGTCAGACATTCATTCATCATCCAGGATGAATGAACGTCTGACTCATAAATCAGCTCGTGGAACGGACGAGAGGAGATCCAGAGACGTCGCCCTGAAAGCACTCAGAATACACACCCATTTGTGAAACTTGTACAGCTGGAAAGTTCCTCTGCCTGACAGCATTTGAGACTGACGGAACGCTCCTGCTGTGTGGCCTCAGGTCGTCTCACCGTGAGGTAAATTTTGTAAATATGCGCCCTGGAGAGACATCACTCAGATCTGCCTCATTCTGGATTAATGGAATTAATGGAATGGAACCAGCTCTTCATGCTTGGGGACTTTTAAAAAAAAAACGTTTTTTATTGGCAAGTTAGTTTTCATGTTTCACCAAGAAAAGGAAAATGTTTTTCAAGATATGAGGTCATGAGGGAAGCAAGTGAGGTCATGTGACCTCCAACTGTCACTGGTGGAAGCAGTGGTAGCTCAACGCACATGATCGTGGGAATGCTGGATTCTAAGTGTGAACACAGACTTTTCATCAATTCAGATTTAAACTAGAAACTTAGAATTTAATATTTGCAGTAAGACTTTGAAACGGTGTAAACAATAAATGTGTAACAACAAAAGAAACCCCGACACCAGTGCGTGAACGTTATCGACTCCTTCGCTCCACATTCAGTAGATGAGCTCACCGTGAACCAACATCACGTCCCGTCACAGATTCATGGCTCAGTTTAGACTGAATACCAACAAAAGCTGAGAAGTGTTTCAGCGTCGCCGAGGTGTTCGTGACCCCGTCACCAAGCCCTGGTGGTACAGGATTAGGCTGAAATAGCTGCTCCTAATGTCAGAGTCCATGTGCGAGGGTCCGTTAGAGCCACCAGAAACGCACGTAGATGATGATGGTGATGAAGAACACGGCCACTGCGGCCACCTTGGCATACGTGGAGCGGGTGTTGAGGTATTTGGCGTCGCTGCGATACTTCTTGGACAGGGACGACAGGTTGCTGGCTTTGGTGTCTAGAGCTGAAGGAAACACACGTCATGGGGGCGACCTGCGGGTGTTTTCTCTGTCACGTGTTTTTAACTCGCTGCTCTTACCAGAAAGAGATTCTCCTCTCTGCAGGACTTCCTCAATGTTTGCCACCATGATTCTCTGGACATCTTGCAGCTCTGTGTTAATACTACCCAAGTTCCTCCTGGCCCTGATGTCAACGTACGTCTTCTTGGTTTTCTGGATGTATGTGTCTGAAACATCGTGAGAGAGAGGCTTCAGCAGCAGCGTGTTTGTTGAACACACCAGCTCACAGACAACTCACCAAACTCGATGAAGGAGTACGGCCGTACCACCACAGGCATTCTCCCTCCATACCGGTCGTAGAATTCACTGTGGAGATCTTCGAGGTATGCAAAAGCGATCTTTTTGGGAAAGGTAGCCTCACACAGGAACAGGTAGCAAACTCCCTGAGCTATGAGGTAACTGAAAACAAGAAACACCGCTTTGTATTATAGATTAGAAGAAATTATCAGTGGGAAAACACTGCAGATGGACGACTCACTGGAAGTTCATGTCCCCAGCCTCCAGTGTGCAGCGGTCCGGGCTTTGAGCCGTCAGTTTGCGGAACAGCTGCTTGGCTTGGTTCTGGTACTGCTGGAGGTCTCTGCCTGACTGTCAAGGAGAACCTGCATGTTAGTGTGGAAACACGACGTGGGAAGACTGAGAATAACACAGCACACCTACCCTTAATGACATAAATATAAAAGATTAAATCAGCTCCAGTAATTAAAACCATTTTTTTAAAAATTAATAACATACAAAAAACAATTCCCCACCTCTTTGGTCAAACAAAACATCAAAATTTTAAGTGAACTTAGATTACTGACAATGAACCACGAATGACGTCATAACCTCCAACGCGCATTGGTGGGGACGGAATCTATCCAAAAACCGTGACTTTAATATAACTACAGTTTACATTTACATATTTTGATGGGCAAATAAAATGTCTTAATTTAAAAAAAAACATTAGTTTCATAAAGAATTACGTTGATTTGTTTCGTTGTTTGGATTCTCTTCGTTTTGGCACATTTGCGCCGACATCACCCGCAAATCCCCCCCGCAGGGGCCCCTTCCAGCCGCACATCCAGGGGCAAACATTGACGTCGGGCTACCTCATTTGGCACGAGACCGAATCAGAGGAGTGACGTCACCCAGGTGATGGAACGACAAAGCTGTTCCTTACATGCTAACGTTTACCACGCTCCTCTTCATCCTGCTCGTCGGTGCGGTGTGTTGACCGGACCACTGCGGACACGCCCCTGGTAAACGATCACAACTGTCCCCTCGCTACGCGGCTAAGCTAACTTTCGTTCATACCTGTTCGTCTTCCTGTATCGACGCCGCGAGCGGCAGTCCGTCCGTCACGCGAGCGATCATCGTGAGTGACGTCATGTTCAAAGGGTCAAAAATCGGCGGCGTCAGCCGTCGGTTTTGTCGAACGCCGGAGAAACTTTGTGTGTTTTGCTGTCAACTTTAACGCCCGGGCGGCGAGATCGACGGAAGTTCATGGTGCGTCGACGAAAAGGGTCCGGGCGGAAACGGATGAAATTCAACCCCCCCCCCCCCGTCACATTTCCATCACGCAGAGAGCCCACAAAGACTCCAGTGGATTTTGTTGTTTCTGGCTGCAAATACCGCAGAACCACTGAGAGAAACCTGCTGCGGAAATCCGACGAGTGAGCGGCGCGTTTCTTTTACCACCACCAGGCGCTACCGAAGAGCTTTCCGGAGCAGCGGGGCCCTGGTCTGCAGACTGCTGGCAGATGGACGGACCGCATCTCTGATGCCTCCATGGAGCAGACGCGGTCATTCTGGGTCGCGCTCCTCAAATCAACAGGAAACCTTTCGAAGGACCCGATCACCATGGACAATTTAGCGAGGTAGGTCAGCTTTTACTCAGCGTTAATTTTAAAATCTATCCTTTTTCTTTTCTTTCTTTTTTTTTTTTTGGTTCCGCATAATCAATGCCGTCTCGTCGTTTCCAGCTGGTCGCTGAATGGCTGCTGATTTCTCATCTTTTGTTATCACCGAGACGCTCATCAGTATTCTGTGTGTCTGCTGTAATGATATTAGGCAGCATTAGATGAACGCGTTGACACACACACACACACACACACACACACACACACACACACACACACACACACACACACACACACACACACACACACACACACACACACACACACCTGGGCTGCCGTTGAATCAGCTGCTGTCTGTATGAACGCGCATTGCGGGCTCATTGCCGGGTCTGATGCGCACCGGTGTGATCGGTGGGTTACCGATCAAGCGGACCGGCTGCTGTCCGTCGGTGGGCCTCGGTGCATCATCCGTTGAGCCGGGGGGACGGGGGCTCCGATCGATGGGTAGACTCCCATATCTCCACCAAGGACGTGTGCTGTTCTATCAGCAGCATCACAATAAAACCACCGGATGATTCCCCTGAAAACTGTAGGGGAAGAACTCTAAAAGTCGCTTTCTTTACAAATTTCTGTGAAACTTTGTGAAGGAATTCAGACCCAGTTGCATTTTGTGTGTGTGTAAGTTCAAGGATAATTCTACCTGCTTTTGTCCTTTATCTTACACTTAAACTACTTACCGTGTTACCCTGAAGGTGGGTGAAAAGGTGGGAGTTGCCTCATGTATCTAAATCATTACATTTTAAAGGCGATGAGAAAGTGGAGGACACACCTGTACCTGTGAGACATCCAGAGAGTGTGATTGGATGAAATCTGGTGTTTTGTGGCGTGTGTGTGTGTGTGTGTGTATGTGTGTGTGTGTGTGTGTGTGTGTGTGTGTGTGTGTGTGTGTGTGTGTGTGTGTGTGTGTAAACGGAGCCGTTATGTCACCATATGGCTACTATAACAGCAGAGATGGAGCACTTATGGACAGCCACAAAATTAATCTAGTGAATACCAAAGAATACCCCCCCCCCACACACACACACATAAACACAGACTGGGCGGGGGGGCACAGTGGCATCCTTAACAGCTTGAAAGGCATCATTGTTGGACATAGCTGGCCCCACCATGCACAGTGTGTGTGTGAGTGTGTTGTGACTCATTCAGTGTGTGCCTTGTGCCCCCCCCACCCCCCATACCTGCCCCCCTGCCCCCCAGGAGTGAGGAGGAGACCAGCTGAGGAGGAGGAGATGGGCTGCACCTCTGCCAAGCAGGTATCTGCCGTGACCAATGGTGAGGAGGGCCAGAGTAAAGCCTACAGCAACGGGGACCTGTCGGGTCAGTACCTTCATGCCCCCCTCCCTTCCCCCCGTGTTTCCGTGTCCAGAAACACGTTTAAATCCGTGAGTGTGTGTCAGAACACACACAAGATTTAAAAAGCTGCTCAAGTTTTGTGATCTGACCTGAAATATCCAATCACTGGACCCAAAATAGTGGATTTATAACTGATTTTTCCACCAATTTGGCTCAACCTAAGCTGTTGAAGCACCATGTGACACATGTTAACACTGTTGTTTTATATGAAATGCACAAAACAGCACATTTATGTGTGTGCGCACCAAACGTGTTAAAATCACCACACAGATGAGGATCCACCACCAGCTGCTGCTCTTCTATGTATTTAGATTTAGAGTGTCCTGAAAGCCTGGGAGTGGGGCAGAGGGGTGGGGGAGGCGGGTGTCGGGGGGGTTGCGTGTGTGAGAGAGAAGATGGAGCGGTGGAGGAACCGGGTGGAATCAGGCTGACAGCTCGTTCATTCGCTGCTCGCCAGCCGCGGTGATGAGAGGATTTATTCTGGAGCGTGAGAATTCCGGCGCATAATTAACAAACTGTGAGAACCATTAACCCAAAGGATTGTGGGCCGCCGCCGCGCATTAATGTGAGGAGATGTGCTTCTGTGTGTCTGCCTCTCCCCCACAGACGAGTACAAGATGAAGGGAGTGGAGAAAGTCAAGTACGTCAGCGGGGAGGAGGGCGGCGAGGACGGCCAGGACAGCACAGTGGGTCCCTCTGTCCCTCTGTCCCTCTCCGTGTTTGTTTGTTTGTCTCTTTGTTTGTTTGTTTGTGAAACAGTGCATTCAGACACACACTAGTGCATGCACCAGTCTAATAAATGAGGAACTAATTTTAGCTCAATATTTCTATCACTAGAACACACTTGTGAGTTTAAGCAGCTGTTGGTTAAAGTGCAGCGTTTAGAAAACTCTCGGAGGACCTTCCTGTTTGTTCCTCTGCTGATTGGTCGTTTAGGACACTACTTGATCACATGGTTGATTGTGTGTTTGGATGTCCTGCAGGAGAAAAGTGCTCTTCTTGGTAAAGGTCAACACACGGACGACACGCAGTCAAACGGAGAAGAGGGAAAAATCCTGTAGGTTGCCATGACGATCGTCGCCTGTATGCAGCGTGTTCTGCTCCAGGCTAACCTGCTGTGTGTTTCCTCCTGCAGGAGCATCCACTCCTCAGAGAGTCAGCAGGAGTTCTTCAGGATGCTGGATGAGAAAATTGAGAAAGTAAGAAACGCCTGTTATTACAGCTTGATTTGATGTTTCAAACAAAAAGCTCCTGCTAAGTGACATTATGGGGTTTGACCCTGTCGCTGCATCAAATCTGTGACAAGTGACGACCGACACGGCAGATGAGCTGATAATAAGGTCATTCTGTTACGTCCAGTCTGTTCTATCATTGTGGTGATTTTAAGTTGTGTTGTTGGGAGTATGCAGACAGTGTAAAACAGTAGAAAACTTTTATGTAAAATTTAATAAAATATCTTGGTTGAAGGTCTGACTTTCAATTTAATTGATTTTTCTTTTCGTACTGTAACCATAAAATGATAGAAAATTTGATTATATTATTATTATTAATAATAATAATAAAATTAATAATTGTGTGTTCTGTCCACAGGGCCGGGATTATTACTCGGAGGAAGACGATTTGACATAACACCGGAAACGAACAGCCGCCACTTCCGTGTTCCACATGGACCGTACCAAGTGTTCACCTGTCCGAGGGGGGAGGCTTCTGTATAGGAGCCGGAGAAAAAGAGATTAGTGACTTTTTAAAAGCACATTTCTCTTTCCTTCGTAAAAGAAGACCTTTGTCTAAAACCAGGAAAGGAATTACTGAGGTGGAGTAATAGGTTGTTAGGATTCTACAACGGGAGAGAACTCGGGATTCCCCCTTCATGAAGTCGCTTTAGGAGCGCGCTAGGGCGGCCTCAGCCTGCTTCTCTGCGCCGGTCTGGAGTGAGTTTCCACGGGGCTCACATAGACACGTTTACCGACACACAGCTAACTGCTAATGGACATTTCCAGCTGCAGAAACAAGCAGCGATCTTCTCTAAAGTATTTCCTCCTTGAGCGCCTCCCTGTGAAGTCCAGGGATCGGACCCTTCCAGCATTCCACACACGCAGTCCGAACCTGTGGTCTCGTCCGTTTCAGCTGTGATGTATTTATTCTGAATGAGGCTCAGGGTTGAAGTGTTGTGATCTCTGTAACCATGACGACGCCGTTTCACCGTCACAAAAGAACCCGGTGCCGGGTTGTTGATGTCTGCTGCTTCGGTCCCGCTTCACGCTGACCCACTCACCAGTGTGAGGTCATCCTGTTCAGTGTTCCTGTTCGTTTTTTGTTTTGTTTTTTAGAATAAAGTGTTTTCAGCAACTCATCCACACACCTGTCAGTGTTCTTACTGTAAAAACAGCCATCAGAATAAGAGTCTTTATTCAGAATCCAAAAGGACAGCTGTGGAATATCTGAGATCAAATCACATTCAGATACAAACACGTCCTTTATTCTTAGTTATTGCATTATTAATTTCAAGTGACATTCAAATGAAACTCCTTGATCGACCTGCTCTCAGAAAACAGACTCGAGTGATGAGTCAGAATGTCTGGAAACCTCCTTCTCTGATGGGATGTCAGAGGTGTCCTCCCACCTTGACCTCTGACCTCCTCGGGAGCATCTCCACCTGAACGATCCTCTGGGGTTCACCAGCAGCTCCAGGGCCTCCTCTCAGCGCTGCAGCCGTCTCTTACGATGCTGCCGGCGGTCCACGTCCTGGAAGGGCCCCGTGGGGGGGTCGGGGGTCACCAAGCCGTCGGTCATCCTCTGGTAAACCAGGGTGGAGTCAGAAGCCACGGCACACAGTAGCGCTGGGAAGCCTCTGTCCAGAACCTGGCGAATGCTGGACAGAGCAGACAGCTGCAGGTGAGGGGCGTGTGGGACGGAGAGGAAATGGTTTGCGGCCGTCGCCTCTTACCGCTTATGACTCAGAGATCGATGAACAGGCAGCGGGAGGATCGTCTGCGTGGGGGCACCCTCCTTCTCCTTCCCCTCCAGCAAAACCAGCTGCAGCTCCGAACTCTTGACACAAGACACTTGGGTCCATTTACGCACTGCAGAGGACAGGAGATGCAAGTGTGAGGAGACATTACCGAATACCGATGGAGATAATTATTAAAAAATATAACTTATCATTGCAAAAGTTATTAGAAAAACAACAACATCCAAACTATTGCCTGATAGACTCCTGTCTCCTCACTGCACTTTTTCAAACGGTTTGGCTTCTGCTAAGCTTTTATTATTATTATTATATTACTTCTTTATTATTATTATTTTATATTGAATTAAAGATTAATTTATTAATCGACGCACCCTCTGACAGATCCATGTACACCAGGAGGGCTGCGTGGATCTGCTCACTGTCCTCCACCTCCAGAGTCTTCATCAGCTGGTACTGGAGAGACGAACGGTTAGCATTAGCCGTTAGCACCGGACCGGAACCGGACGGGTCGGACACTCACCGCGGGATGCCGAAGCATCCAGTTCTGTCCTCCTGACGACATTTAATCAGAGACACGTGTAGAGACTCAAAAACACTGCTGGAGAAGCGTTGGCTGACGTCACGACTGGTAGCTGTCGTCACGTTTCCTCATTTACGAGAGGGTTTGCTAGTGTGCTACGATATCACCTGTCCGGGTGGAAATTGTTGGTTATATTAGTGTTCCGCCTCAGGTAAGATCAACGTTTATGAGAATAGAATAGAATAGAATAGAATAGAATAGAATAGAATAGAATAGAATAGAATAGAATAGAATAGAATAGATCTCTATTGTCATTTACAGCGGTACAGAACAATACAGTTTTCTAGCGTCTGCTAATAAAATACAATAAAATACATTAAGAAAAATAAATATGATAATAACAACTTAGCTGAAATTTAACATTAAGCACATTCATAGTTGAGCACGTATTGTATGACATTAAATGAATGATAAATTAAATTAATAAAAACAAAACAAAATATGATATGATTTAATAGCTGTGTGCACACAAACAATAGCTCTTCTGTGCATTTTGTCTCGCTTTTCGCGTGTGCGTGTGTGTGCGTGTGTTGCTGAATACTGCAGCCATAGGCATATGAACCCGGGGGGGTGGAGGGTACGTGTCCCCTACAATATTGGGGGAGAAAAATATTAGATTTTGAAATTTCATTCATTACTCAGCTATTCTCTCACCACGACAGACCTATACAGACCAGACTCTCTTCGGATCACAAATCACTTCCCTATAATGTATGTCTGACCACCCTGCTCAGCTGGTTGGATCAGGAATGGCTCAGGAGTCGAGATTGATGGACCAGCTGCGTATTTTCTCCAATTAACAACAATCAGTCACACAAGAATAAACTGAGCGTTGGTCGGGACACAGGCTCCAACACCACAGCATGCCAGCTTCTCTCTGTAGGTTACTCACAGTGATCGTATAGAGGGTTTGTGTTTACTTAAAATAACATTATACTTCCACAATAATCACATTCAACATTCACATTCAGTCACATGTATTTGTAAATCACAGCCAGCTCAACGTGACTCCATACCGCGGTGCTCTGCTGCCACCCTGTGGCGGTAGTAAAACATAGCAGTCACCCTCTAACACAAACGATGAGCTAAAAACAAATCCAATCACAATGACTAACCATCTAAACATATGCAAACACGCATTAGTTCCTTCGATTAAAATTATTTTGATACTCACAACTGGAAGCTATTGACAGTCTAACTACATTTAACCTTATTTAAATGTTTTGTAGTTACCCACTACGTCCACAGGAGGTCATCGCGATTACATATCAATCAAAAACGTAGAATAAAATTGACACGTCTTTCGAAATGACTTTGTTGTGTAGTTTTCCATGGAATAATTTAATAGATGTAAAGCTAGGAAATTCAACGTTACTATTACCTATTGCCTTACACTGTTGGTGATTTAGCACTCAAATAATATAAAAATACTTTTAATTTAATTGCATACAATTTCCTCCGGGATTAATAAAGTATCTATCTATCTATCTATCTATCTATCTATCTATCTATCTATCTATCTATCTATCTATCTATCTATCTATCTATCTATCTATCTATCTATCTATCTATCTATCTATCTATCTATCTATCTATCTATCTATCTATCTATCTATCTATCTATCTATCTATCTATCTATCTAAAGGTATGTATTACTGCTGTTATAGTTATGAGGAGAGTAGGAAATGTATTCACTGAGCAGGAAGTGATTTGAGTAAATTTATCCGAGGTCAGGGCTTGAATGTGTTATTATGCGTGTAGTTTCTGTCCTTTAGAGGGTTTTGTGTCTTTCTCTTTGAGTTTTTGTGTTGTTTTTGGTCGTTTAGTTCAACTCAGGACTCACATCCTTTGATTGATGCTTTAACCTATCCAGCAATGAAGAATGTTGCTCGTTGAAATGATAATTCCCCATTTACAACGATCAAACAGCGTCATCAATGGAGTTTAAAACGCCTTACTGTTTGAAATGTATACAATCATTAAACTGCCTGAAATGCTAACCAGTAGTAGCCCCCCTCTGCTTTCTTGTTAGAGTGTCTTAAAGGTAAGGTAGATAGTACTTCGTCTGGGTTTGGAGACGCACTCCCATGTCACAGTAAGAATGGGAAAAGCTAAAATATGTAATACGGCTATTAACCACAGGAGGGCAGTGTAGGCACAACGTAGGTACAGTTGGATTTAATCACCGAAAAAGTTACATTTCCGGTTAGCTCTCAAAATAAAAGCATCAAAATAAGGAAATATAAATACGCGAAATATTCCAATGATGCGTTTTTAACCTTTTTTATTACATCGGTTTTGAAGAAATACTACAACCGAACATATAGACGATTTTTCACATAGAAAGAGTCAGCTGGTGAAAAAGTCTGGTAGCGCTAAAGCTACTGCTAACTCTGTCGGGGAGATGAGTGTAGTATCTTCTACACACCTCGAAGTAAGAGGAGATATAGTAATGCAAACAACTAATTTAGAAGTTTGTACTGCGTACAAAATTGTATTCGTTTTTAGGGGGAGAGGGGGGGGCAAGTACGCAATCGTTCGGTTCTTAAAATTAATTTGAAAGTCACAGCCGGAAGCTATTAACAATATAACAAAGTCTAACTTTGTCTCAATGTTTTTGTAGGAACCCACTATTACCACCAGGGGGCGACACGATCACAGATCACTCAAGAATGTATAATACATTAATTGTCACGTCTTCCGAAACTTTGTTGTGTAGTTTTTCACCGAACACTTTAACAGTGAAGGAAAATATAATCAAATATATTCTCAGGTTTTGTTTTTACTTTGTATTTCATCCAATAATGATATAGCTAAATACGTTGTGTAATGGGCGTCCACCGTTTAGCGGCGGACGCCGGCTGTGTAATTTGTTTGGCTCTTTGTTGTAGGTGGAGACACTGGAGACTGGTACGGGAGACTGGTATGTGAGACTGATACTGGTGACTGACACTGGAGAACCAAATAAGGAAAAACAACCAGCCAGAGAAAGACACGATGCATATGTGTTAATGTATAGCGGCTCATCCTTAAGGTGGAGCCTGGAGACGGGCATAATAAATATCTGAGGTTCTCTGGAATGTGTTGTTCCTGCCCCTTGTCACGGTTCAGACAACACCAGATTTTGTGTTAGGGACAGAGAACCCAGATCTGCTTAGAAATGTTGTATTAGGATAAAAATACACATTTGATCAACGAAACGGTTTGTTTCTTGTTCTTCCTTCCGGTTTTGAACACGCACAACTGCTCTGGGTGGACTTCGGGATAAAAGTCTGTTTACCTAACAACAGATAAAAAGCTAGGAAATTCAACGTTACCCTTATGTTTGCCTTGCACTGTTGGTGATTTTGTACTCAAATCATAGAAAAATACTGCTTTTAATTTAATTGCGTAAAGGTATGTATTACTGCTGTTATAGTTATGAGGAGAGTAGGAAATGTATTCACTGAGCAGGAAGTGATTTGAGTAAATTTATCCGAGGTCAGGGCTTGAATGTGTTATTATGCCTGTAGTTTCTGTCCTTTAGAGGGTTTTGTGTCTTTCTCTTTGAGTTTTTGTGTTGTTTTTGGTCGTTTAGTTCACCTCAGGAGTCAAATCCTTTGATTGATGCTTTAACCTATCCAGCAATGAAGAATGTTGCTCGTTGAAATGATAATTCCCCATTTACAACGATCAAACAGCGTCATCAATGGAGTTTAAAATGCCTTACTGTTTGAAATGTATACAATCATTAAACTGCCTGAAATGCTAACCAGTAGTAGCCCCCCTCTGCTTTCTTGTTAGAGTGTCTTAAAGGTAAGGTAGATAGTACTTCGTCTGGGTTTGGAGACGCACTCCCATGTCACAGTAAGAATGGGAAAAGCTAAAATATGTAATACGGCTATTAACCACAGGAGGGCAGTGTAGGCACAACGTAGGTACAGTTGGATTTAATCACCGAAGAAGTTACATTTCCGGTTAGCTCTCAAAATAAAAGCATCAAAATAAGGAAATATAAATACGCGAAATATTCCAATGATGCGTTTTTAACCTTTTTTATTACATCGGTTTTGAAGAAATACTACAACCGAACATATAGACGATTTTTCACATAGAAAGAGTCAGCTGGTGAAAAAGTCTGGTAGCGCTAAAGCTACTGCTAACTCTGTCGGGGAGATGAGTGTAGTATCTTCTACACACCTCGAAGTAAGAGGAGATATAGTAATGCAAACAACTAATTTAGAAGTTTGTACTGCGTACAAAATTGTATTCGTTTTTAGGGGGAGAGGGGGGGCAAGTACGCAATCGTTCGGTTCTTAAAATTAATTTGAAAGTCACAGCCGGAAGCTATTAACAATATAACAAAGTCTAACTTTGTCTCAATGTTTTTGTAGGAACCCACTATTACCACCAGGGGGCGACACGATCACAGATCACTCAAGAATGTATAATACATTAATTGTCACGTCTTCCGAAACTTTGTTGTGTAGTTTTTCACCGAACACTTTAACAGTGAAGGAAAATATAATCAAATATATTCTCAGGTTTTGTTTTTACTTTGTATTTCATCCAATAATGATATAGCTAAATACGTTGTGTAATGGGCGTCCACCGTTTAGCGGCGGACGCCGGCTGTGTAATTTGTTTGGCTCTTTGTTGTAGGTGGAGACACTGGAGACCGGTACGGGAGACTGGTATGTGACACTGATACTGGTGACTGACACTGGAGAACCAAATAAGGAAAAACAACCAGCCAGAGAAAGACACGAAGCATATGTGTTAATGTATAGCGGCTCATCCTTAAGGTGGAGCCTAGAGACGGGCATAATAAATATCTGAGGTTCTCTGGAATGTGTTGTTCCTGCCCCTTGTCACGGTTCAGACAACACCAGATTTTGTGTTAGGGACAGAGAACCCAGATCTGCTTAGAAATGTTGTATTAGGATAAAAATACACATTTGATGAACGAAACGGTTTGTTTCTTGTTCTTCCTTCCGGTTTTGAACACACACAACTGCTGTGGGTGGACTTCGGGATAAAAGTCCGTTTACCTAACAACAGATAAAAAGCTAGGAAATTCAACGTTACCATTATGTTCGCCTTGCACTGTTGGTGATTTTGTACTCAAATCATAGAAAAATACTGCTTTTAATTTAATTGCATAAAGGTATGTATTACTGCTGTTATAGTTATGAGAAGAGTAGGAAATGTATTCACTGAGCAGGAAGTGATTTGAGTAAATTTATCCGAGGTCAGGGCTTGAATATGAATTCAGCATACATGTGTTATTATGCGTGTAGTTTCTGTCCTTTAGAGGGTTTTGTATCTTTCTCTTTGAGTTTTTGTGTTGTTTTTGGTCGTTTAGTTCAACTCAGGACTCACATCCTTTGATTGATGCTTTAACCTATCCAGCAATGAAGAATGTTGCTCGTTGAAATGATAATTCCCCATTTACAACGATCAAACAGCGTCATCAATGGAGTTTAAAATGCCTTACTGTTTGAAATGTATACAATCATTAAACTGCCTGAAATGCTAACCAGTAGTAGCCCCCCTCTGCTTTCTTGTTAGAGTGTCTTAAAGGTAAGGTAGATAGTACTTCGTCTGGGTTTGGAGACGCACTCCCATGTCACAGTAAGAATGGGAAAAGCTAAAATATGTAATACGGCTATTAACCACAGGAGGGCAGTGTAGGCACAACGTAGGTACAGTTGGATTTAATCACCGAAGAAGTTACATTTCCGGTTAGCTCTCAAAATAAAAGCATCAAAATAAGGAAATATAAATACGCGAAATATTCCAATGATGTGTTTTTAACCTTTTTTATTACATCGGTTTTGAAGAAATACTACAACCGAACATATAGACGATTTTTCACATAGAAAGAGTCAGCTGGTGAAAAAGTCTGGTAGCGCTAAAGCTACTGCTAACTCTGTCGGGGAGATGAGTGTAGTATCTTCTACACACCTCGAAGTAAGAGGAGATATAGTAATGCAAACAACTAATTTAGAAGTTTGTACTGCGTACAAAATTGTATTCGTTTTTAGGGGGAGAGGGGGGGCAAGTACGCAATCGTTCGGTTCTTAAAATTAATTTGAAAGTCACAGCCGGAAGCTATTAACAATATAACAAAGTCTAACTTTGTCTCAATGTTTTTGTAGGAACCCACTATTACCACCAGGGGGCGACACGATCACAGATCACTCAAGAATGTATAATACATTAATTGTCACGTCTTCCGAAACTTTGTTGTGTAGTTTTTCACCGAACACTTTAACAGTGAAGGAAAATATAATCAAATATATTCTCAGGTTTTGTTTTTACTTTGTATTTCATCCAATAATGATATAGCTAAATACGTTGTGTAATGGGCGTCCACCGTTTAGCGGCGGACGCCGGCTGTGTAATTTGTTTGGCTCTTTGTTGTAGGTGGAGACACTGGAGACTGGTACGGGAGACTGGTATGTGAGACTGATACTGGTGACTGACACTGGAGAACCAAATAAGGAAAAACAACCAGCCAGAGAAAGACACGATGCATATGTGTTAATGTATAGCGGCTCATCCTTAAGGTGGAGCCTGGAGACGGGCATAATAAATATCTGAGGTTCTCTGGAATGTGTTGTTCCTGCCCCTTGTCACGGTTCAGACAACACCAGATTTTGTGTTAGGGACAGAGAACCCAGATCTGCTTAGAAATGTTGTATTAGGATAAAAATACACATTTGATGAACGAAACGGTTTGTTTCTTGTTCTTCCTTCCGGTTTTGAACACACACAACTGCTGTGGGTGGACTTCGGGATAAAAGTCCGTTTACCTAACAACAGATAAAAAGCTAGGAAATTCAACGTTACCATTATGTTCGCCTTGCACTGTTGGTGATTTTGTACTCAAATCATAGAAAAATACTGCTTTTAATTTAATTGCATAAAGGTATGTATTACTGCTGTTATAGTTATGAGAAGAGTAGGAAATGTATTCACTGAGCAGGAAGTGATTTGAGTAAATTTATCCGAGGTCAGGGCTTGAATATGAATTCAGCATACATGTGTTATTATGCGTGTAGTTTCTGTCCTTTAGAGGGTTTTGTATCTTTCTCTTTGAGTTTTTGTGTTGTTTTTGGTCGTTTAGTTCAACTCAGGACTCACATCCTTTGATTGATGCTTTAACCTATCCAGCAATGAAGAATGTTGCTCGTTGAAATGATAATTCCCCATTTACAACGATCAAACAGCGTCATCAATGGAGTTTAAAATGCCTTACTGTTTGAAATGTATACAATCATTAAACTGCCTGAAATGCTAACCAGTAGTAGCCCCCCTCTGCTTTCTTGTTAGAGTGTCTTAAAGGTAAGGTAGATAGTACTTCGTCTGGGTTTGGAGACGCACTCCCATGTCACAGTAAGAATGGGAAAAGCTAAAATATGTAATACGGCTATTAACCACAGGAGGGCAGTGTAGGCACAACGTAGGTACAGTTGGATTTAATCACCGAAGAAGTTACATTTCCGGTTAGCTCTCAAAATAAAAGCATCAAAATAAGGAAATATAAATACGCGAAATATTCCAATGATGCGTTTTTAACCTTTTTTATTACATCGGTTTTGAAGAAATACTACAACCGAACATATAGACGATTTTTCACATAGAAAGAGTCAGCTGGTGAAAAAGTCTGGTAGCGCTAAAGCTACTGCTAACTCTGTCGGGGAGATGAGTGTAGTATCTTCTACACACCTCGAAGTAAGAGGAGATATAGTAATGCAAACAACTAATTTAGAAGTTTGTACTGCGTACAAAATTGTATTCGTTTTTAGGGGGAGAGGGGGGGCAAGTACGCAATCGTTCGGTTCTTAAAATTAATTTGAAAGTCACAGCCGGAAGCTATTAACAATATAACAAAGTCTAACTTTGTCTCAATGTTTTTGTAGGAACCCACTATTACCACCAGGGGGCGACACGATCACAGATCACTCAAGAATGTATAATACATTAATTGTCACGTCTTCCGAAACTTTGTTGTGTAGTTTTTCACCGAACACTTTAACAGTGAAGGAAAATATAATCAAATATATTCTCAGGTTTTGTTTTTACTTTGTATTTCATCCAATAATGATATAGCTAAATACGTTGTGTAATGGGCGTCCACCGTTTAGCGGCGGACGCCGGCTGTGTAATTTGTTTGGCTCTTTGTTGTAGGTGGAGACACTGGAGACTGGTACGGGAGACTGGTATGTGAGACTGATACTGGTGACTGACACTGGAGAACCAAATAAGGAAAAACAACCAGCCAGAGAAAGACACGATGCATATGTGTTAATGTATAGCGGCTCATCCTTAAGGTGGAGCCTGGAGACGGGCATAATAAATATCTGAGGTTCTCTGGAATGTGTTGTTCCTGCCCCTTGTCACGGTTCAGACAACACCAGATTTTGTGTTAGGGACAGAGAACCCAGATCTGCTTAGAAATGTTGTATTAGGATAAAAATACACATTTGATGAACGAAACGGTTTGTTTCTTGTTCTTCCTTCCGGTTTTGAACACACACAACTGCTGTGGGTGGACTTCGGGATAAAAGTCCGTTTACCTAACAACAGATAAAAAGCTAGGAAATTCAACGTTACCATTATGTTCGCCTTGCACTGTTGGTGATTTTGTACTCAAATCATAGAAAAATACTGCTTTTAATTTAATTGCATAAAGGTATGTATTACTGCTGTTATAGTTATGAGAAGAGTAGGAAATGTATTCACTGAGCAGGAAGTGATTTGAGTAAATTTATCCGAGGTCAGGGCTTGAATATGAATTCAGCATACATGTGTTATTATGCGTGTAGTTTCTGTCCTTTAGAGGGTTTTGTATCTTTCTCTTTGAGTTTTTGTGTTGTTTTTGGTCGTTTAGTTCAACTCAGGACTCACATCCTTTGATTGATGCTTTAACCTATCCAGCAATGAAGAATGTTGCTCGTTGAAATGATAATTCCCCATTTACAACGATCAAACAGCGTCATCAATGGAGTTTAAAATGCCTTACTGTTTGAAATGTATACAATCATTAAACTGCCTGAAATGCTAACCAGTAGTAGCCCCCCTCTGCTTTCTTGTTAGAGTGTCTTAAAGGTAAGGTAGATAGTACTTCGTCTGGGTTTGGAGACGCACTCCCATGTCACAGTAAGAATGGGAAAAGCTAAAATATGTAATACGGCTATTAACCACAGGAGGGCAGTGTAGGCACAACGTAGGTACAGTTGGATTTAATCACCGAAGAAGTTACATTTCCGGTTAGCTCTCAAAATAAAAGCATCAAAATAAGGAAATATAAATACGCGAAATATTCCAATGATGCGTTTTTAACCTTTTTTATTACATCGGTTTTGAAGAAATACTACAACCGAACATATAGACGATTTTTCACATAGAAAGAGTCAGCTGGTGAAAAAGTCTGGTAGCGCTAAAGCTACTGCTAACTCTGTCGGGGAGATGAGTGTAGTATCTTCTACACACCTCGAAGTAAGAGGAGATATAGTAATGCAAACAACTAATTTAGAAGTTTGTACTGCGTACAAAATTGTATTCGTTTTTAGGGGGAGAGGGGGGGCAAGTACGCAATCGTTCGGTTCTTAAAATTAATTTGAAAGTCACAGCCGGAAGCTATTAACAATATAACAAAGTCTAACTTTGTCTCAATGTTTTTGTAGGAACCCACTATTACCACCAGGGGGCGACACGATCACAGATCACTCAAGAATGTATAATACATTAATTGTCACGTCTTCCGAAACTTTGTTGTGTAGTTTTTCACCGAACACTTTAACAGTGAAGGAAAATATAATCAAATATATTCTCAGGTTTTGTTTTTACTTTGTATTTCATCCAATAATGATATAGCTAAATACGTTGTGTAATGGGCGTCCACCGTTTAGCGGCGGACGCCGGCTGTGTAATTTGTTTGGCTCTTTGTTGTAGGTGGAGACACTGGAGACTGGTACGGGAGACTGGTATGTGAGACTGATACTGGTGACTGACACTGGAGAACCAAATAAGGAAAAACAACCAGCCAGAGAAAGACACGATGCATATGTGTTAATGTATAGCGGCTCATCCTTAAGGTGGAGCCTGGAGACGGGCATAATAAATATCTGAGGTTCTCTGGAATGTGTTGTTCCTGCCCCTTGTCACGGTTCAGACAACACCAGATTTTGTGTTAGGGACAGAGAACCCAGATCTGCTTAGAAATGTTGTATTAGGATAAAAATACACATTTGATGAACGAAACGGTTTGTTTCTTGTTCTTCCTTCCGGTTTTGAACACACACAACTGCTGTGGGTGGACTTCGGGATAAAAGTCCGTTTACCTAACAACAGATAAAAAGCTAGGAAATTCAACGTTACCATTATGTTCGCCTTGCACTGTTGGTGATTTTGTACTCAAATCATAGAAAAATACTGCTTTTAATTTAATTGCATAAAGGTATGTATTACTGCTGTTATAGTTATGAGAAGAGTAGGAAATGTATTCACTGAGCAGGAAGTGATTTGAGTAAATTTATCCGAGGTCAGGGCTTGAATGTGTTATTATGCCTGTAGTTTCTGTCCTTTAGAGGGTTTTGTGTCTTTCTCTTTGAGTTTTTGTGTTGTTTTTGGTCGTTTAGTTCAACTCAGGACTCACATCCTTTGATTGATGCTTTAACCTATCCAGCAATGAAGAATGTTGCTCGTTGAAATGATAATTCCCCATTTACAACGATCAAACAGCGTCATCAATGGAGTTTAAAATGCCTTACTGTTTGAAATGTATACAATCATTAAACTGCCTGAAATGCTAACCAGTAGTAGCCCCCCTCTGCTTTCTTGTTAGAGTGTCTTAAAGGTAAGGTAGATAGTACTTCGTCTGGGTTTGGAGACGCACTCCCATGTCACAGTAAGAATGGGAAAAGCTAAAATATGTAATACGGCTATTAACCACAGGAGGGCAGTGTAGGCACAACGTAGGTACAGTTGGATTTAATCACCGAAAAAGTTACATTTCCGGTTAGCTCTCAAAATAAAAGCATCAAAATAAGGAAATATAAATACGCGAAATATTCCAATGATGCGTTTTTAACCTTTTTTATTACATCGGTTTTGAAGAAATACTACAACCGAACATATAGACGATTTTTCACATAGAAAGAGTCAGCTGGTGAAAAAGTCTGGTAGCGCTAAAGCTACTGCTAACTCTGTCGGGGAGATGAGTGTAGTATCTTCTACACACCTCGAAGTAAGAGGAGATATAGTAATGCAAACAACTAATTTAGAAGTTTGTACTGCGTACAAAATTGTATTCGTTTTTAGGGGGAGAGGGGGGGGCAAGTACGCAATCGTTCGGTTCTTAAAATTAATTTGAAAGTCACAGCCGGAAGCTATTAACAATATAACAAAGTCTAACTTTGTCTCAATGTTTTTGTAGGAACCCACTATTACCACCAGGGGGCGACACGATCACAGATCACTCAAGAATGTATAATACATTAATTGTCACGTCTTCCGAAACTTTGTTGTGTAGTTTTTCACCGAACACTTTAACAGTGAAGGAAAATATAATCAAATATATTCTCAGGTTTTGTTTTTACTTTGTATTTCATCCAATAATGATATAGCTAAGTACGTTGTGTAATGGGCGTCCACCGTTTAGCGGCGGACGCCGGCTGTGTAATTTGTTTGGCTCTTTGTTGTAGGTGGAGACACTGGAGACTGGTACGGGAGACTGGTATGTGAGACTGATACTGGTGACTGACACTGGAGAACCAAATAAGGAAAAACAACCAGCCAGAGAAAGACACGATGCATATGTGTTAATGTATAGCGGCTCATCCTTAAGGTGGAGCCTAGAGACGGGCATAATAAATATCTGAGGTTCTCTGGAATGTGTTGTTCCTGCCCCTTGTCACGGTTCAGACAACACCAGATTTTGTGTTAGGGACAGAGAACCCAGATCTGCTTAGAAATGTTGTATTAGGATAAAAATACACATTTGATGAACGAAACGGTTTGTTTCTTGTTCTTCCTTCCGGTTTTGAACACACACAACTGCTGTGGGTGGACTTCGGGATAAAAGTCCGTTTACCTAACAACAGATAAAAAGCTAGGAAATTCAACGTTACCATTATGTTCGCCTTGCACTGTTGGTGATTTTGTACTCAAATCATAGAAAAATACTGCTTTTAATTTAATTGCATAAAGGTATGTATTACTGCTGTTATAGTTATGAGAAGAGTAGGAAATGTATTCACTGAGCAGGAAGTGATTTGAGTAAATTTATCCGAGGTCAGGGCTTGAATATGAATTCAGCATACATGTGTTATTATGCGTGTAGTTTCTGTCCTTTAGAGGGTTTTGTGTCTTTCTCTTTGAGTTTTTGTGTTGTTTTTGGTCGTTTAGTTCAACTCAGGACTCACATCCTTTGATTGATGCTTTAACCTATCCAGCAATGAAGAATGTTGCTCGTTGAAATGATAATTCCCCATTTACAACGATCAAACAGCGTCATCAATGGAGTTTAAAACGCCTTACTGTTTGAAATGTATACAATCATTAAACTGCCTGAAATGCTAACCAGTAGTAGCCCCCCTCTGCTTTCTTGTTAGAGTGTCTTAAAGGTAAGGTAGATAGTACTTCGTCTGGGTTTGGAGACGCACTCCCATGTCACAGTAAGAATGGGAAAAGCTAAAATATGTAATACGGCTATTAACCACAGGAGGGCAGTGTAGGCACAACGTAGGTACAGTTGGATTTAATCACCGAAAAAGTTACATTTCCGGTTAGCTCTCAAAATAAAAGCATCAAAATAAGGAAATATAAATACGCGAAATATTCCAATGATGCGTTTTTAACCTTTTTTATTACATCGGTTTTGAAGAAATACTACAACCGAACATATAGACGATTTTTCACATAGAAAGAGTCAGCTGGTGAAAAAGTCTGGTAGCGCTAAAGCTACTGCTAACTCTGTCGGGGAGATGAGTGTAGTATCTTCTACACACCTCGAAGTAAGAGGAGATATAGTAATGCAAACAACTAATTTAGAAGTTTGTACTGCGTACAAAATTGTATTCGTTTTTAGGGGGAGAGGGGGGGGCAAGTACGCAATCGTTCGGTTCTTAAAATTAATTTGAAAGTCACAGCCGGAAGCTATTAACAATATAACAAAGTCTAACTTTGTCTCAATGTTTTTGTAGGAACCCACTATTACCACCAGGGGGCGACACGATCACAGATCACTCAAGAATGTATAATACATTAATTGTCACGTCTTCCGAAACTTTGTTGTGTAGTTTTTCACCGAACACTTTAACAGTGAAGGAAAATATAATCAAATATATTCTCAGGTTTTGTTTTTACTTTGTATTTCATCCAATAATGATATAGCTAAATACGTTGTGTAATGGGCGTCCACCGTTTAGCGGCGGACGCCGGCTGTGTAATTTGTTTGGCTCTTTGTTGTAGGTGGAGACACTGGAGACTGGTACGGGAGACTGGTATGTGAGACTGATACTGGTGACTGACACTGGAGAACCAAATAAGGAAAAACAACCAGCCAGAGAAAGACACGATGCATATGTGTTAATGTATAGCGGCTCATCCTTAAGGTGGAGCCTGGAGACGGGCATAATAAATATCTGAGGTTCTCTGGAATGTGTTGTTCCTGCCCCTTGTCACGGTTCAGACAACACCAGATTTTGTGTTAGGGACAGAGAACCCAGATTTGCTTAGAAATGTTGTATTAGGATAAAAATACACATTTGATCAACGAAACGGTTTGTTTCTTGTTCTTCCTTCCGGTTTTGAACACGCACAACTGCTCTGGGTGGACTTCGGGATAAAAGTCTGTTTACCTAACAACAGATAAAAAGCTAGGAAATTCAACGTTACCCTTATGTTTGCCTTGCACTGTTGGTGATTTTGTACTCAAATCATAGAAAAATACTGCTTTTAATTTAATTGCGTAAAGGTATGTATTACTGCTGTTATAGTTATGAGGAGAGTAGGAAATGTATTCACTGAGCAGGAAGTGATTTGAGTAAATTTATCCGAGGTCAGGGCTTGAATGTGTTATTATGCCTGTAGTTTCTGTCCTTTAGAGGGTTTTGTGTCTTTCTCTTTGAGTTTTTGTGTTGTTTTTGGTCGTTTAGTTCACCTCAGGAGTCAAATCCTTTGATTGATGCTTTAACCTATCCAGCAATGAAGAATGTTGCTCGTTGAAATGATAATTCCCCATTTACAACGATCAAACAGCGTCATCAATGGAGTTTAAAATGCCTTACTGTTTGAAATGTATACAATCATTAAACTGCCTGAAATGCTAACCAGTAGTAGCCCCCCTCTGCTTTCTTGTTAGAGTGTCTTAAAGGTAAGGTAGATAGTACTTCGTCTGGGTTTGGAGACGCACTCCCATGTCACAGTAAGAATGGGAAAAGCTAAAATATGTAATACGGCTATTAACCACAGGAGGGCAGTGTAGGCACAACGTAGGTACAGTTGGATTTAATCACCGAAGAAGTTACATTTCCGGTTAGCTCTCAAAATAAAAGCATCAAAATAAGGAAATATAAATACGCGAAATATTCCAATGATGCGTTTTTAACCTTTTTTATTACATCGGTTTTGAAGAAATACTACAACCGAACATATAGACGATTTTTCACATAGAAAGAGTCAGCTGGTGAAAAAGTCTGGTAGCGCTAAAGCTACTGCTAACTCTGTCGGGGAGATGAGTGTAGTATCTTCTACACACCTCGAAGTAAGAGGAGATATAGTAATGCAAACAACTAATTTAGAAGTTTGTACTGCGTACAAAATTGTATTCGTTTTTAGGGGGAGAGGGGGGGGGCAAGTACGCAATCGTTCGGTTCTTAAAATTAATTTGAAAGTCACAGCCGGAAGCTATTAACAATATAACAAAGTCTAACTTTGTCTCAATGTTTTTGTAGGAACCCACTATTACCACCAGGGGGCGACACGATCACAGATCACTCAAGAATGTATAATACATTAATTGTCACGTCTTCCGAAACTTTGTTGTGTAGTTTTTCACCGAACACTTTAACAGTGAAGGAAAATATAATCAAATATATTCTCAGGTTTTGTTTTTACTTTGTATTTCATCCAATAATGATATAGCTAAATACGTTGTGTAATGGGCGTCCACCGTTTAGCGGCGGACGCCGGCTGTGTAATTTGTTTGGCTCTTTGTTGTAGGTGGAGACACTGGAGACTGGTACGGGAGACTGGTATGTGAGACTGATACTGGTGACTGACACTGGAGAACCAAATAAGGAAAAACAACCAGCCAGAGAAAGACACGATGCATATGTGTTAATGTATAGCGGCTCATCCTTAAGGTGGAGCCTGGAGACGGGCATAATAAATATCTGAGGTTCTCTGGAATGTGTTGTTCCTGCCCCTTGTCACGGTTCAGACAACACCAGATTTTGTGTTAGGGACAGAGAACCCAGATCTGCTTAGAAATGTTGTATTAGGATAAAAATACACATTTGATCAACGAAACGGTTTGTTTCTTGTTCTTCCTTCCGGTTTTGAACACGCACAACTGCTCTGGGTGGACTTCGGGATAAAAGTCTGTTTACCTAACAACAGATAAAAAGCTAGGAAATTCAACGTTACCCTTATGTTTGCCTTGCACTGTTGGTGATTTTGTACTCAAATCATAGAAAAATACTGCTTTTAATTTAATTGCGTAAAGGTATGTATTACTGCTGTTATAGTTATGAGGAGAGTAGGAAATGTATTCACTGAGCAGCAAGTGATTTGAGTAAATTTATCCGAGGTCAGGGCTTGAATGTGTTATTATGCCTGTAGTTTCTGTCCTTTAGAGGGTTTTGTGTCTTTCTCTTTGAGTTTTTGTGTTGTTTTTGGTCGTTTAGTTCACCTCAGGAGTCAAATCCTTTGATTGATGCTTTAACCTGTCCAGCAATGAAGAATGTTGCTCGTTGAAATGATAATTCCCCATTTACAACGATCAAACAGCGTCATCAATGGAGTTTAAAATGCCTTACTGTTTGAAATGTATACAATCATTAAACTGCCTGAAATGCTAACCAGTAGTAGCCCCCCTCTGCTTTCTTGTTAGAGTGTCTTAAAGGTAAGGTAGATAGTACTTCGTCTGGGTTTGGAGACGCACTCCCATGTCACAGTAAGAATGGGAAAAGCTAAAATATGTAATACGGCTATTAACCACAGGAGGGCAGTGTAGGCACAACGTAGGTACAGTTGGATTTAATCACCGAAGAAGTTACATTTCCGGTTAGCTCTCAAAATAAAAGCATCAAAATAAGGAAATATAAATACGCGAAATATTCCAATGATGCGTTTTTAACCTTTTTTATTACATCGGTTTTGAAGAAATACTACAACCGAACATATAGACGATTTTTCACATAGAAAGAGTCAGCTGGTGAAAAAGTCTGGTAGCGCTAAAGCTACTGCTAACTCTGTCGGGGAGATGAGTGTAGTATCTTCTACACACCTCGAAGTAAGAGGAGATATAGTAATGCAAACAACTAATTTAGAAGTTTGTACTGCGTACAAAATTGTATTCGTTTTTAGGGGGAGAGGGGGGGGCAAGTACGCAATCGTTCGGTTCTTAAAATTAATTTGAAAGTCACAGCCGGAAGCTATTAACAATATAACAAAGTCTAACTTTGTCTCAATGTTTTTGTAGGAACCCACTATTACCACCAGGGGGCGACACGATCACAGATCACTCAAGAATGTATAATACATTAATTGTCACGTCTTCCGAAACTTTGTTGTGTAGTTTTTCACCGAACACTTTAACAGTGAAGGAAAATATAATCAAATATATTCTCAGGTTTTGTTTTTACTTTGTATTTCATCCAATAATGATATAGCTAAATACGTTGTGTAATGGGCGTCCACCGTTTAGCGGCGGACGCCGGCTGTGTAATTTGTTTGGCTCTTTGTTGTAGGTGGAGACACTGGAGACTGGTACGGGAGACTGGTATGTGAGACTGATACTGGTGACTGACACTGGAGAACCAAATAAGGAAAAACAACCAGCCAGAGAAAGACACGATGCATATGTGTTAATGTATAGCGGCTCATCCTTAAGGTGGAGCCTGGAGACGGGCATAATAAATATCTGAGGTTCTCTGGAATGTGTTGTTCCTGCCCCTTGTCACGGTTCAGACAACACCAGATTTTGTGTTAGGGACAGAGAACCCAGATCTGCTTAGAAATGTTGTATTAGGATAAAAATACACATTTGATCAACGAAACGGTTTGTTTCTTGTTCTTCCTTCCGGTTTTGAACACGCACAACTGCTCTGGGTGGACTTCGGGATAAAAGTCTGTTTACCTAACAACAGATAAAAAGCTAGGAAATTCAACGTTACCCTTATGTTTGCCTTGCACTGTTGGTGATTTTGTACTCAAATCATAGAAAAATACTGCTTTTAATTTAATTGCGTAAAGGTATGTATTACTGCTGTTATAGTTATGAGGAGAGTAGGAAATGTATTCACTGAGCAGGAAGTGATTTGAGTAAATTTATCCGAGGTCAGGGCTTGAATGTGTTATTATGCCTGTAGTTTCTGTCCTTTAGAGGGTTTTGTGTCTTTCTCTTTGAGTTTTTGTGTTGTTTTTGGTCGTTTAGTTCACCTCAGGAGTCAAATCCTTTGATTGATGCTTTAACCTATCCAGCAATGAAGAATGTTGCTCGTTGAAATGATAATTCCCCATTTACAACGATCAAACAGCGTCATCAATGGAGTTTAAAATGCCTTACTGTTTGAAATTTATACAATCATTAAACTGCCTGAAATGCTAACCAGTAGTAGCCCCCCTCTGCTTTCTTGTTAGAGTGTCTTAAAGGTAAGGTAGATAGTACTTCGTCTGGGTTTGGAGACGCACTCCCATGTCACAGTAAGAATGGGAAAAGCTAAAATATGTAATACGGCTATTAACCACAGGAGGGCAGTGTAGGCACAACGTAGGTACAGTTGGATTTAATCACCGAAGAAGTTACATTTCCGGTTAGCTCTCAAAATAAAAGCATCAAAATAAGGAAATATAAATACGCGAAATATTCCAATGATGCGTTTTTAACCTTTTTTATTACATCGGTTTTGAAGAAATACTACAACCGAACATATAGACGATTTTTCACATAGAAAGAGTCAGCTGGTGAAAAAGTCTGGTAGCGCTAAAGCTACTGCTAACTCTGTCGGGGAGATGAGTGTAGTATCTTCTACACACCTCGAAGTAAGAGGAGATATAGTAATGCAAACAACTAATTTAGAAGTTTGTACTGCGTACAAAATTGTATTCGTTTTTAGGGGGAGAGGGGGGGGCAAGTACGCAATCGTTCGGTTCTTAAAATTAATTTGAAAGTCACAGCCGGAAGCTATTAACAATATAACAAAGTCTAACTTTGTCTCAATGTTTTTGTAGGAACCCACTATTACCACCAGGGGGCGACACGATCACAGATCACTCAAGAATGTATAATACATTAATTGTCACGTCTTCCGAAACTTTGTTGTGTAGTTTTTCACCGAACACTTTAACAGTGAAGGAAAATATAATCAAATATATTCTCAGGTTTTGTCTTTACTTTGTATTTCATCCAATAATGATATAGCTAAATACGTTGTGTAATGGGCGTCCACCGTTTAGCGGCGGACGCCGGCTGTGTAATTTGTTTGGCTCTTTGTTGTAGGTGGAGACACTGGAGACTGGTACGGGAGACTGGTATGTGAGACTGATACTGGTGACTGACACTGGAGAACCAAATAAGGAAAAACAACCAGCCAGAGAAAGACACGATGCATATGTGTTAATGTATAGCGGCTCATCCTTAAGGTGGAGCCTGGAGACGGGCATAATAAATATCTGAGGTTCTCTGGAATGTGTTGTTCCTGCCCCTTGTCACGGTTCAGACAACACCAGATTTTGTGTTAGGGACAGAGAACCCAGATCTGCTTAGAAATGTTGTATTAGGATAAAAATACACATTTGATCAACGAAACGGTTTGTTTCTTGTTCTTCCTTCCGGTTTTGAACACGCACAACTGCTCTGGGTGGACTTCGGGATAAAAGTCTGTTTACCTAACAACAGATAAAAAGCTAGGAAATTCAACGTTACCCTTATGTTTGCCTTGCACTGTTGGTGATTTTGTACTCAAATCATAGAAAAATACTGCTTTTAATTTAATTGCGTAAAGGTATGTATTACTGCTGTTATAGTTATGAGGAGAGTAGGAAATGTATTCACTGAGCAGGAAGTGATTTGAGTAAATTTATCCGAGGTCAGGGCTTGAATGTGTTATTATGCCTGTAGTTTCTGTCCTTTAGAGGGTTTTGTGTCTTTCTCTTTGAGTTTTTGTGTTGTTTTTGGTCGTTTAGTTCACCTCAGGAGTCAAATCCTTTGATTGATGCTTTAACCTATCCAGCAATGAAGAATGTTGCTCGTTGAAATGATAATTCCCCATTTACAACGATCAAACAGCGTCATCAATGGAGTTTAAAATGCCTTACTGTTTGAAATTTATACAATCATTAAACTGCCTGAAATGCTAACCAGTAGTAGCCCCCCTCTGCTTTCTTGTTAGAGTGTCTTAAAGGTAAGGTAGATAGTACTTCGTCTGGGTTTGGAGACGCACTCCCATGTCACAGTAAGAATGGGAAAAGCTAAAATATGTAATACGGCTATTAACCACAGGAGGGCAGTGTAGGCACAACGTAGGTACAGTTGGATTTAATCACCGAAGAAGTTACATTTCCGGTTAGCTCTCAAAATAAAAGCATCAAAATAAGGAAATATAAATACGCGAAATATTCCAATGATGCGTTTTTAACCTTTTTTATTACATCGGTTTTGAAGAAATACTACAACCGAACATATAGACGATTTTTCACATAGAAAGAGTCAGCTGGTGAAAAAGTCTGGTAGCGCTAAAGCTACTGCTAACTCTGTCGGGGAGATGAGTGTAGTATCTTCTACACACCTCGAAGTAAGAGGAGATATAGTAATGCAAACAACTAATTTAGAAGTTTGTACTGCGTACAAAATTGTATTCGTTTTTAGGGGGAGAGGGGGGGGCAAGTACGCAATCGTTCGGTTCTTAAAATTAATTTGAAAGTCACAGCCGGAAGCTATTAACAATATAACAAAGTCTAACTTTGTCTCAATGTTTTTGTAGGAACCCACTATTACCACCAGGGGGCGACACGATCACAGATCACTCAAGAATGTATAATACATTAATTGTCACGTCTTCCGAAACTTTGTTGTGTAGTTTTTCACCGAACACTTTAACAGTGAAGGAAAATATAATCAAATATATTCTCAGGTTTTGTCTTTACTTTGTATTTCATCCAATAATGATATAGCTAAATACGTTGTGTAATGGGCGTCCACCGTTTAGCGGCGGACGCCGGCTGTGTAATTTGTTTGGCTCTTTGTTGTAGGTGGAGACACTGGAGACTGGTACGGGAGACTGGTATGTGAGACTGATACTGGTGACTGACACTGGAGAACCAAATAAGGAAAAACAACCAGCCAGAGAAAGACACGATGCATATGTGTTAATGTATAGCGGCTCATCCTTAAGGTGGAGCCTGGAGACGGGCATAATAAATATCTGAGGTTCTCTGGAATGTGTTGTTCCTGCCCCTTGTCACGGTTCAGACAACACCAGATTTTGTGTTAGGGACAGAGAACCCAGATCTGCTTAGAAATGTTGTATTAGGATAAAAATACACATTTGATCAACGAAACGGTTTGTTTCTTGTTCTTCCTTCCGGTTTTGAACACGCACAACTGCTCTGGGTGGACTTCGGGATAAAAGTCTGTTTACCTAACAACAGATAAAAAGCTAGGAAATTCAACGTTACCCTTATGTTTGCCTTGCACTGTTGGTGATTTTGTACTCAAATCATAGAAAAATACTGCTTTTAATTTAATTGCGTAAAGGTATGTATTACTGCTGTTATAGTTATGAGGAGAGTAGGAAATGTATTCACTGAGCAGGAAGTGATTTGAGTAAATTTATCCGAGGTCAGGGCTTGAATGTGTTATTATGCCTGTAGTTTCTGTCCTTTAGAGGGTTTTGTGTCTTTCTCTTTGAGTTTTTGTGTTGTTTTTGGTCGTTTAGTTCACCTCAGGAGTCAAATCCTTTGATTGATGCTTTAACCTATCCAGCAATGAAGAATGTTGCTCGTTGAAATGATAATTCCCCATTTACAACGATCAAACAGCGTCATCAATGGAGTTTAAAATGCCTTACTGTTTGAAATTTATACAATCATTAAACTGCCTGAAATGCTAACCAGTAGTAGCCCCCCTCTGCTTTCTTGTTAGAGTGTCTTAAAGGTAAGGTAGATAGTACTTCGTCTGGGTTTGGAGACGCACTCCCATGTCACAGTAAGAATGGGAAAAGCTAAAATATGTAATACGGCTATTAACCACAGGAGGGCAGTGTAGGCACAACGTAGGTACAGTTGGATTTAATCACCGAAGAAGTTACATTTCCGGTTAGCTCTCAAAATAAAAGCATCAAAATAAGGAAATATAAATACGCGAAATATTCCAATGATGCGTTTTTAACCTTTTTTATTACATCGGTTTTGAAGAAATACTACAACCGAACATATAGACGATTTTTCACATAGAAAGAGTCAGCTGGTGAAAAAGTCTGGTAGCGCTAAAGCTACTGCTAACTCTGTCGGGGAGATGAGTGTAGTATCTTCTACACACCTCGAAGTAAGAGGAGATATAGTAATGCAAACAACTAATTTAGAAGTTTGTACTGCGTACAAAATTGTATTCGTTTTTAGGGGGAGAGGGGGGGGCAAGTACGCAATCGTTCGGTTCTTAAAATTAATTTGAAAGTCACAGCCGGAAGCTATTAACAATATAACAAAGTCTAACTTTGTCTCAATGTTTTTGTAGGAACCCACTATTACCACCAGGGGGCGACACGATCACAGATCACTCAAGAATGTATAATACATTAATTGTCACGTCTTCCGAAACTTTGTTGTGTAGTTTTTCACCGAACACTTTAACAGTGAAGGAAAATATAATCAAATATATTCTCAGGTTTTGTCTTTACTTTGTATTTCATCCAATAATGATATAGCTAAATACGTTGTGTAATGGGCGTCCACCGTTTAGCGGCGGACGCCGGCTGTGTAATTTGTTTGGCTCTTTGTTGTAGGTGGAGACACTGGAGACTGGTACGGGAGACTGGTATGTGAGACTGATACTGGTGACTGACACTGGAGAACCAAATAAGGAAAAACAACCAGCCAGAGAAAGACACGATGCATATGTGTTAATGTATAGCGGCTCATCCTTAAGGTGGAGCCTGGAGACGGGCATAATAAATATCTGAGGTTCTCTGGAATGTGTTGTTCCTGCCCCTTGTCACGGTTCAGACAACACCAGATTTTGTGTTAGGGACAGAGAACCCAGATCTGCTTAGAAATGTTGTATTAGGATAAAAATACACATTTGATCAACGAAACGGTTTGTTTCTTGTTCTTCCTTCCGGTTTTGAACACGCACAACTGCTCTGGGTGGACTTCGGGATAAAAGTCTGTTTACCTAACAACAGATAAAAAGCTAGGAAATTCAACGTTACCCTTATGTTTGCCTTGCACTGTTGGTGATTTTGTACTCAAATCATAGAAAAATACTGCTTTTAATTTAATTGCGTAAAGGTATGTATTACTGCTGTTATAGTTATGAGGAGAGTAGGAAATGTATTCACTGAGCAGGAAGTGATTTGAGTAAATTTATCCGAGGTCAGGGCTTGAATGTGTTATTATGCCTGTAGTTTCTGTCCTTTAGAGGGTTTTGTGTCTTTCTCTTTGAGTTTTTGTGTTGTTTTTGGTCGTTTAGTTCACCTCAGGAGTCAAATCCTTTGATTGATGCTTTAACCTATCCAGCAATGAAGAATGTTGCTCGTTGAAATGATAATTCCCCATTTACAACGATCAAACAGCGTCATCAATGGAGTTTAAAATGCCTTACTGTTTGAAATTTATACAATCATTAAACTGCCTGAAATGCTAACCAGTAGTAGCCCCCCTCTGCTTTCTTGTTAGAGTGTCTTAAAGGTAAGGTAGATAGTACTTCGTCTGGGTTTGGAGACGCACTCCCATGTCACAGTAAGAATGGGAAAAGCTAAAATATGTAATACGGCTATTAACCACAGGAGGGCAGTGTAGGCACAACGTAGGTACAGTTGGATTTAATCACCGAAGAAGTTACATTTCCGGTTAGCTCTCAAAATAAAAGCATCAAAATAAGGAAATATAAATACGCGAAATATTCCAATGATGCGTTTTTAACCTTTTTTATTACATCGGTTTTGAAGAAATACTACAACCGAACATATAGACGATTTTTCACATAGAAAGAGTCAGCTGGTGAAAAAGTCTGGTAGCGCTAAAGCTACTGCTAACTCTGTCGGGGAGATGAGTGTAGTATCTTCTACACACCTCGAAGTAAGAGGAGATATAGTAATGCAAACAACTAATTTAGAAGTTTGTACTGCGTACAAAATTGTATTCGTTTTTAGGGGGAGAGGGGGGGGGCAAGTACGCAATCGTTCGGTTCTTAAAATTAATTTGAAAGTCACAGCCGGAAGCTATTAACAATATAACAAAGTCTAACTTTGTCTCAATGTTTTTGTAGGAACCCACTATTACCACCAGGGGGCGACACGATCACAGATCACTCAAGAATGTATAATACATTAATTGTCACGTCTTCCGAAACTTTGTTGTGTAGTTTTTCACCGAACACTTTAACAGTGAAGGAAAATATAATCAAATATATTCTCAGGTTTTGTTTTTACTTTGTATTTCATCCAATAATGATATAGCTAAATACGTTGTGTAATGGGCGTCCACCGTTTAGCGGCGGACGCCGGCTGTGTAATTTGTTTGGCTCTTTGTTGTAGGTGGAGACACTGGAGACTGGTACGGGAGACTGGTATGTGAGACTGATACTGGTGACTGACACTGGAGAACCAAATAAGGAAAAACAACCAGCCAGAGAAAGACACGATGCATATGTGTTAATGTATAGCGGCTCATCCTTAAGGTGGAGCCTGGAGACGGGCATAATAAATATCTGAGGTTCTCTGGAATGTGTTGTTCCTGCCCCTTGTCACGGTTCAGACAACACCAGATTTTGTGTTAGGGACAGAGAACCCAGATCTGCTTAGAAATGTTGTATTAGGATAAAAATACACATTTGATCAACGAAACGGTTTGTTTCTTGTTCTTCCTTCCGGTTTTGAACACGCACAACTGCTCTGGGTGGACTTCGGGATAAAAGTCTGTTTACCTAACAACAGATAAAAAGCTAGGAAATTCAACGTTACCCTTATGTTTGCCTTGCACTGTTGGTGATTTTGTACTCAAATCATAGAAAAATACTGCTTTTAATTTAATTGCGTAAAGGTATGTATTACTGCTGTTATAGTTATGAGGAGAGTAGGAAATGTATTCACTGAGCAGGAAGTGATTTGAGTAAATTTATCCGAGGTCAGGGCTTGAATGTGTTATTATGCCTGTAGTTTCTGTCCTTTAGAGGGTTTTGTGTCTTTCTCTTTGAGTTTTTGTGTTGTTTTTGGTCGTTTAGTTCACCTCAGGAGTCAAATCCTTTGATTGATGCTTTAACCTATCCAGCAATGAAGAATGTTGCTCGTTGAAATGATAATTCCCCATTTACAACGATCAAACAGCGTCATCAATGGAGTTTAAAATGCCTTACTGTTTGAAATTTATACAATCATTAAACTGCCTGAAATGCTAACCAGTAGTAGCCCCCCTCTGCTTTCTTGTTAGAGTGTCTTAAAGGTAAGGTAGATAGTACTTCGTCTGGGTTTGGAGACGCACTCCCATGTCACAGTAAGAATGGGAAAAGCTAAAATATGTAATACGGCTATTAACCACAGGAGGGCAGTGTAGGCACAACGTAGGTACAGTTGGATTTAATCACCGAAGAAGTTACATTTCCGGTTAGCTCTCAAAATAAAAGCATCAAAATAAGGAAATATAAATACGCGAAATATTCCAATGATGCGTTTTTAACCTTTTTTATTACATCGGTTTTGAAGAAATACTACAACCGAACATATAGACGATTTTTCACATAGAAAGAGTCAGCTGGTGAAAAAGTCTGGTAGCGCTAAAGCTACTGCTAACTCTGTCGGGGAGATGAGTGTAGTATCTTCTACACACCTCGAAGTAAGAGGAGATATAGTAATGCAAACAACTAATTTAGAAGTTTGTACTGCGTACAAAATTGTATTCGTTTTTAGGGGGAGAGGGGGGGCAAGTACGCAATCGTTCGGTTCTTAAAATTAATTTGAAAGTCACAGCCGGAAGCTATTAACAATATAACAAAGTCTAACTTTGTCTCAATGTTTTTGTAGGAACCCACTATTACCACCAGGGGGCGACACGATCACAGATCACTCAAGAATGTATAATACATTAATTGTCACGTCTTCCGAAACTTTGTTGTGTAGTTTTTCACCGAACACTTTAACAGTGAAGGAAAATATAATCAAATATATTCTCAGGTTTTGTTTTTACTTTGTATTTCATCCAATAATGATATAGCTAAATACGTTGTGTAATGGGCGTCCACCGTTTAGCGGCGGACGCCGGCTGTGTAATTTGTTTGGCTCTTTGTTGTAGGTGGAGACACTGGAGACTGGTACGGGAGACTGGTATGTGACACTGATACTGGTGACTGACACTGGAGAACCAAATAAGGAAAAACAACCAGCCAGAGAAAGACACGAAGCATATGTGTTAATGTATAGCGGCTCATCCTTAAGGTGGAGCCTAGAGACGGGCATAATAAATATCTGAGGTTCTCTGGAATGTGTTGTTCCTGCCCCTTGTCACGGTTCAGACAACACCAGATTTTGTGTTAGGGACAGAGAACCCAGATCTGCTTAGAAATGTTGTATTAGGATAAAAATACACATTTGATGAACGAAACGGTTTGTTTCTTGTTCTTCCTTCCGGTTTTGAACACACACAACTGCTGTGGGTGGACTTCGGGATAAAAGTCCGTTTACCTAACAACAGATAAAAAGCTAGGAAATTCAACGTTACCATTATGTTCGCCTTGCACTGTTGGTGATTTTGTACTCAAATCATAGAAAAATACTGCTTTTAATTTAATTGCATAAAGGTATGTATTACTGCTGTTATAGTTATGAGAAGAGTAGGAAATGTATTCACTGAGCAGGAAGTGATTTGAGTAAATTTATCCGAGGTCAGGGCTTGAATATGAATTCAGCATACATGTGTTATTATGCGTGTAGTTTCTGTCCTTTAGAGGGTTTTGTATCTTTCTCTTTGAGTTTTTGTGTTGTTTTTGGTCGTTTAGTTCAACTCAGGACTCACATCCTTTGATTGATGCTTTAACCTATCCAGCAATGAAGAATGTTGCTCGTTGAAATGATAATTCCCCATTTACAACGATCAAACAGCGTCATCAATGGAGTTTAAAATGCCTTACTGTTTGAAATTTATACAATCATTAAACTGCCTGAAATGCTAACCAGTAGTAGCCCCCCTCTGCTTTCTTGTTAGAGTGTCTTAAAGGTAAGGTAGATAGTACTTCGTCTGGGTTTGGAGACGCACTCCCATGTCACAGTAAGAATGGGAAAAGCTAAAATATGTAATACGGCTATTAACCACAGGAGGGCAGTGTAGGCACAACGTAGGTACAGTTGGATTTAATCACCGAAGAAGTTACATTTCCGGTTAGCTCTCAAAATAAAAGCATCAAAATAAGGAAATATAAATACGCGAAATATTCCAATGATGCGTTTTTAACCTTTTTTATTACATCGGTTTTGAAGAAATACTACAACCGAACATATAGACGATTTTTCACATAGAAAGAGTCAGCTGGTGAAAAAGTCTGGTAGCGCTAAAGCTACTGCTAACTCTGTCGGGGAGATGAGTGTAGTATCTTCTACACACCTCGAAGTAAGAGGAGATATAGTAATGCAAACAACTAATTTAGAAGTTTGTACTGCGTACAAAATTGTATTCGTTTTTAGGGGGAGAGGGGGGGGCAAGTACGCAATCGTTCGGTTCTTAAAATTAATTTGAAAGTCACAGCCGGAAGCTATTAACAATATAACAAAGTCTAACTTTGTCTCAATGTTTTTGTAGGAACCCACTATTACCACCAGGGGGCGACACGATCACAGATCACTCAAGAATGTATAATACATTAATTGTCACGTCTTCCGAAACTTTGTTGTGTAGTTTTTCACCGAACACTTTAACAGTGAAGGAAAATATAATCAAATATATTCTCAGGTTTTGTTTTTACTTTGTATTTCATCCAATAATGATATAGCTAAATACGTTGTGTAATGGGCGTCCACCGTTTAGCGGCGGACGCCGGCTGTGTAATTTGTTTGGCTCTTTGTTGTAGGTGGAGACACTGGAGACTGGTACGGGAGACTGGTATGTGAGACTGATACTGGTGACTGACACTGGAGAACCAAATAAGGAAAAACAACCAGCCAGAGAAAGACACGATGCATATGTGTTAATGTATAGCGGCTCATCCTTAAGGTGGAGCCTGGAGACGGGCATAATAAATATCTGAGGTTCTCTGGAATGTGTTGTTCCTGCCCCTTGTCACGGTTCAGACAACACCAGATTTTGTGTTAGGGACAGAGAACCCAGATCTGCTTAGAAATGTTGTATTAGGATAAAAATACACATTTGATGAACGAAACGGTTTGTTTCTTGTTCTTCCTTCCGGTTTTGAACACGCACAACTGCTGTGGGTGGACTTCGGGATAAAAGTCCGTTTACCTAACAACAGATAAAAAGCTAGGAAATTCAACGTTACCATTATGTTCGCCTTGCACTGTTGGTGATTTTGTACTCAAATCATAGAAAAATACTGCTTTTAATTTAATTGCATAAAGGTATGTATTACTGCTGTTATAGTTATGAGAAGAGTAGGAAATGTATTCACTGAGCAGGAAGTGATTTGAGTAAATTTATCCGAGGTCAGGGCTTGAATATGAATTCAGCATACATGTGTTATTATGCGTGTAGTTTCTGTCCTTTAGAGGGTTTTGTGTCTTTCTCTTTGAGTTTTTGTGTTGTTTTTGGTCGTTTAGTTCAACTCAGGACTCACATCCTTTGATTGATGCTTTAACCTATCCAGCAATGAAGAATGTTGCTCGTTGAAATGATAATTCCCCATTTACAACGATCAAACAGCGTCATCAATGGAGTTTAAAATGCCTTACTGTTTGAAATTTATACAATCATTAAACTGCCTGAAATGCTAACCAGTAGTAGCCCCCCTCTGCTTTCTTGTTAGAGTGTCTTAAAGGTAAGGTAGATAGTACTTCGTCTGGCTTTGGAGACGCACTCCCATGTCACAGTAAGAATGGGAAAAGCTAAAATATGTAATACGGCTATTAACCACAGGAGGGCAGTGTAGGCACAACGTAGGTACAGTTGGATTTAATCACCGAAGAAGTTACATTTCCGGTTAGCTCTCAAAATAAAAGCATCAAAATAAGGAAATATAAATACGCGAAATATTCCAATGATGCGTTTTTAACCTTTTTTATTACATCGGTTTTGAAGAAATACTACAACCGAACATATAGACGATTTTTCACATAGAAAGAGTCAGCTGGTGAAAAAGTCTGGTAGCGCTAAAGCTACTGCTAACTCTGTCGGGGAGATGAGTGTAGTATCTTCTACACACCTCGAAGTAAGAGGAGATATAGTAATGCAAACAACTAATTTAGAAGTTTGTACTGCGTACAAAATTGTATTCGATTTTAGGGGGAGAGGGGGGGGCAAGTACGCAATCGTTCGGTTCTTAAAATTAATTTGAAAGTCACAGCCGGAAGCTATTAACAATATAACAAAGTCTAACTTTGTCTCAATGTTTTTGTAGGAACCCACTATTACCACCAGGGGGCGACACGATCACAGATCACTCAAGAATGTATAATACATTAATTGTCACGTCTTCCGAAACTTTGTTGTGTAGTTTTTCACGGAACACTTTAACAGGGAAGGAAAATATAATCAAATATATTCTCAGGTTTTGTTTTTACTTTGTATTTCATCCAATAATGATATAGCTAAGTACGTTGTGGAATGGGCGTCCACCGTTTAGCGGCGGACGCCGGCTGTGTAATTTGTTTGGCTCTTTGTTGTAGGTGGAGACACTGGAGACTGGTACGGGAGACTGGTATGTGACACTGATACTGGTGACTGACACTGGAGAACCAAATAAGGAAAAACAACCAGCCAGAGAAAGACACGATGCATATGTGTTAATGTATAGCGGCTCATCCTTAAGGTGGAGCCTAGAGACGGGCATAATAAATATCTGAGGTTCTCTGGAATGTGTTGTTCCTGCCCCTTGTCACGGTTCAGACAACACCAGATTTTGTGTTAGGGACAGAGAACCCAGATCTGCTTAGAAATGTTGTATTAGGATAAAAATACACATTTGATGAACGAAACGGTTTGTTTCTTGTTCTTCCTTCCGGTTTTGAACACGCACAACTGCTGTGGGTGGACTTCGGGATAAAAGTCCGTTTACCTAACAACAGATAAAAAGCTAGGAAATTCAACGTTACCATTATGTTCGCCTTGCACTGTTGGTGATTTTGTACTCAAATCATAGAAAAATACTGCTTTTAATTTAATTGCATAAAGGTATGTATTACTGCTGTTATAGTTATGAGAAGAGTAGGAAATGTATTCACTGAGCAGGAAGTGATTTGAGTAAATTTATCCGAGGTCAGGGCTTGAATATGAATTCAGCATACATGTGTTATTATGCGTGTAGTTTCTGTCCTTTAGAGGGTTTTGTGTCTTTCTCTTTGAGTTTTTGTGTTGTTTTTGGTCGTTTAGTTCAACTCAGGACTCACATCCTTTGATTGATGCTTTAACCTATCCAGCAATGAAGAATGTTGCTCGTTGAAATGATAATTCCCCATTTACAACGATCAAACAGCGTCATCAATGGAGTTTAAAATGCCTTACTGTTTGAAATTTATACAATCATTGAACTGCCTGAAATGCTAACCAGTAGTAGCCCCCCTCTGCTTTCTTGTTAGAGTGTCTTAAAGGTAAGGTAGATAGTACTTCGTCTGGCTTTGGAGACGCACTCCCATGTCACAGTAAGAATGGGAAAAGCTAAAATATGTAATACGGCTATTAACCACAGGAGGGCAGTGTAGGCACAACGTAGGTACAGTTGGATTTAATCACCGAAGAAGTTACATTTCCGGTTAGCTCTCAAAATAAAAGCATCAAAATAAGGAAATATAAATACGCGAAATATTCCAATGATGCGTTTTTAACCTTTTTTATTACATCGGTTTTGAAGAAATACTACAACCGAACATATAGACGATTTTTCACATAGAAAGAGTCAGCTGGTGAAAAAGTCTGGTAGCGCTAAAGCTACTGCTAACTCTGTCGGGGAGATGAGTGTAGTATCTTCTACACACCTCGAAGTAAGAGGAGATATAGTAATGCAAACAACTAATTTAGAAGTTTGTACTGCGTACAAAATTGTATTCGATTTTAGGGGGAGAGGGGGGGGGCAAGTACGCAATCGTTCGGTTCTTAAAATTAATTTGAAAGTCACAGCCGGAAGCTATTAACAATATAACAAAGTCTAACTTTGTCTCAATGTTTTTGTAGGAACCCACTATTACCACCAGGGGGCGACACGATCACAGATCACTCAAGAATGTATAATACATTAATTGTCACGTCTTCCGAAACTTTGTTGTGTAGTTTTTCACGGAACACTTTAACAGGGAAGGAAAATATAATCAAATATATTCTCAGGTTTTGTTTTTACTTTGTATTTCATCCAATAATGATATAGCTAAGTACGTTGTGGAATGGGCGTCCACCGTTTAGCGGCGGACGCCGGCTGTGTAATTTGTTTGGCTCTTTGTTGTAGGTGGAGACACTGGAGACTGGTACGGGAGACTGGTATGTGACACTGATACTGGTGACTGACACTGGAGAACCAAATAAGGAAAAACAACCAGCCAGAGAAAGACACGATGCATATGTGTTAATGTATAGCGGCTCATCCTTAAGGTGGAGCCTAGAGACGGGCATAATAAATATCTGAGGTTCTCTGGAATGTGTTGTTCCTGCCCCTTGTCACGGTTCAGACAACACCAGATTTTGTGTTAGGGACAGAGAACCCAGATCTGCTTAGAAATGTTGTATTAGGATAAAAATACACATTTGATGAACGAAACGGTTTGTTTCTTGTTCTTCCTTCCGGTTTTGAACACGCACAACTGCTGTGGGTGGACTTCGGGATAAAAGTCCGTTTACCTAACAACAGATAAAAAGCTAGGAAATTCAACGTTACCATTATGTTCGCCTTGCACTGTTGGTGATTTTGTACTCAAATCATAGAAAAATACTGCTTTTAATTTAATTGCATAAAGGTATGTATTACTGCTGTTATAGTTATGAGAAGAGTAGGAAATGTATTCACTGAGCAGGAAGTGATTTGAGTAAATTTATCCGAGGTCAGGGCTTGAATATGAATTCAGCATACATGTGTTATTATGCGTGTAGTTTCTGTCCTTTAGAGGGTTTTGTGTCTTTCTCTTTGAGTTTTTGTGTTGTTTTTGGTCGTTTAGTTCAACTCAGGACTCACATCCTTTGATTGATGCTTTAACCTATCCAGCAATGAAGAATGTTGCTCGTTGAAATGATAATTCCCCATTTACAACGATCAAACAGCGTCATCAATGGAGTTTAAAATGCCTTACTGTTTGAAATTTATACAATCATTAAACTGCCTGAAATGCTAACCAGTAGTAGCCCCCCTCTGCTTTCTTGTTAGAGTGTCTTAAAGGTAAGGTAGATAGTACTTCGTCTGGCTTTGGAGACGCACTCCCATGTCACAGTAAGAATGGGAAAAGCTAAAATATGTAATACGGCTATTAACCACAGGAGGGCAGTGTAGGCACAACGTAGGTACAGTTGGATTTAATCACCGAAGAAGTTACATTTCCGGTTAGCTCTCAAAATAAAAGCATCAAAATAAGGAAATATAAATACGCGAAATATTCCAATGATGCGTTTTTAACCTTTTTTATTACATCGGTTTTGAAGAAATACTACAACCGAACATATAGACGATTTTTCACATAGAAAGAGTCAGCTGGTGAAAAAGTCTGGTAGCGCTAAAGCTACTGCTAACTCTGTCGGGGAGATGAGTGTAGTATCTTCTACACACCTCGAAGTAAGAGGAGATATAGTAATGCAAACAACTAATTTAGAAGTTTGTACTGCGTACAAAATTGTATTCGATTTTAGGGGGAGAGGGGGGGGCAAGTACGCAATCGTTCGGTTCTTAAAATTAATTTGAAAGTCACAGCCGGAAGCTATTAACAATATAACAAAGTCTAACTTTGTCTCAATGTTTTTGTAGGAACCCACTATTACCACCAGGGGGCGACACGATCACAGATCACTCAAGAATGTATAATACATTAATTGTCACGTCTTCCGAAACTTTGTTGTGTAGTTTTTCACGGAACACTTTAACAGGGAAGGAAAATATAATCAAATATATTCTCAGGTTTTGTTTTTACTTTGTATTTCATCCAATAATGATATAGCTAAGTACGTTGTGTAATGGGCGTCCACCGTTTAGCGGCGGACGCCGGCTGTGTAATTTGTTTGGCTCTTTGTTGTAGGTGGAGACACTGGAGACTGGTACGGGAGACTGGTATGTGACACTGATACTGGTGACTGACACTGGAGAACCAAATAAGGAAAAACAACCAGCCAGAGAAAGACACGATGCATATGTGTTAATGTATAGCGGCTCATCCTTAAGGTGGAGCCTAGAGACGGGCATAATAAATATCTGAGGTTCTCTGGAATGTGTTGTTCCTGCCCCTTGTCACGGTTCAGACAACACCAGATTTTGTGTTAGGGACAGAGAACCCAGATCTGCTTAGAAATGTTGTATTAGGATAAAAATACACATTTGATGAACGAAACGGTTTGTTTCTTGTTCTTCCTTCCGGTTTTGAACACGCACAACTGCTGTGGGTGGACTTCGGGATAAAAGTCCGTTTACCTAACAACAGATAAAAAGCTAGGAAATTCAACGTTACCATTATGTTCGCCTTGCACTGTTGGTGATTTTGTACTCAAATCATAGAAAAATACTGCTTTTAATTTAATTGCATAAAGGTATGTATTACTGCTGTTATAGTTATGAGAAGAGTAGGAAATGTATTCACTGAGCAGGAAGTGATTTGAGTAAATTTATCCGAGGTCAGGGCTTGAATATGAATTCAGCATACATGTGTTATTATGCGTGTAGTTTCTGTCCTTTAGAGGGTTTTGTGTCTTTCTCTTTGAGTTTTTGTGTTGTTTTTGGTCGTTTAGTTCAACTCAGGACTCACATCCTTTGATTGATGCTTTAACCTATCCAGCAATGAAGAATGTTGCTCGTTGAAATGATAATTCCCCATTTACAACGATCAAACAGCGTCATCAATGGAGTTTAAAATGCCTTACTGTTTGAAATTTATACAATCATTAAACTGCCTGAAATGCTAACCAGTAGTAGCCCCCCTCTGCTTTCTTGTTAGAGTGTCTTAAAGGTAAGGTAGATAGTACTTCGTCTGGCTTTGGAGACGCACTCCCATGTCACAGTAAGAATGGGAAAAGCTAAAATATGTAATACGGCTATTAACCACAGGAGGGCAGTGTAGGCACAACGTAGGTACAGTTGGATTTAATCACCGAAGAAGTTACATTTCCGGTTAGCTCTCAAAATAAAAGCATCAAAATAAGGAAATATAAATACGCGAAATATTCCAATGATGCGTTTTTAACCTTTTTTATTACATCGGTTTTGAAGAAATACTACAACCGAACATATAGACGATTTTTCACATAGAAAGAGTCAGCTGGTGAAAAAGTCTGGTAGCGCTAAAGCTACTGCTAACTCTGTCGGGGAGATGAGTGTAGTATCTTCTACACACCTCGAAGTAAGAGGAGATATAGTAATGCAAACAACTAATTTAGAAGTTTGTACTGCGTACAAAATTGTATTCGATTTTAGGGGGAGAGGGGGGGGCAAGTACGCAATCGTTCGGTTCTTAAAATTAATTTGAAAGTCACAGCCGGAAGCTATTAACAATATAACAAAGTCTAACTTTGTCTCAATGTTTTTGTAGGAACCCACTATTACCACCAGGGGGCGACACGATCACAGATCACTCAAGAATGTATAATACATTAATTGTCACGTCTTCCGAAACTTTGTTGTGTAGTTTTTCACGGAACACTTTAACAGGGAAGGAAAATATAATCAAATATATTCTCAGGTTTTGTTTTTACTTTGTATTTCATCCAATAATGATATAGCTAAGTACGTTGTGGAATGGGCGTCCACCGTTTAGCGGCGGACGCCGGCTGTGTAATTTGTTTGGCTCTTTGTTGTAGGTGGAGACACTGGAGACTGGTACGGGAGACTGGTATGTGACACTGATACTGGTGACTGACACTGGAGAACCAAATAAGGAAAAACAACCAGCCAGAGAAAGACACGATGCATATGTGTTAATGTATAGCGGCTCATCCTTAAGGTGGAGCCTAGAGACGGGCATAATAAATATCTGAGGTTCTCTGGAATGTGTTGTTCCTGCCCCTTGTCACGGTTCAGACAACACCAGATTTTGTGTTAGGGACAGAGAACCCAGATCTGCTTAGAAATGTTGTATTAGGATAAAAATACACATTTGATGAACGAAACGGTTTGTTTCTTGTTCTTCCTTCCGGTTTTGAACACGCACAACTGCTGTGGGTGGACTTCGGGATAAAAGTCCGTTTACCTAACAACAGATAAAAAGCTAGGAAATTCAACGTTACCATTATGTTCGCCTTGCACTGTTGGTGATTTTGTACTCAAATCATAGAAAAATACTGCTTTTAATTTAATTGCATAAAGGTATGTATTACTGCTGTTATAGTTATGAGAAGAGTAGGAAATGTATTCACTGAGCAGGAAGTGATTTGAGTAAATTTATCCGAGGTCAGGGCTTGAATATGAATTCAGCATACATGTGTTATTATGCGTGTAGTTTCTGTCCTTTAGAGGGTTTTGTGTCTTTCTCTTTGAGTTTTTGTGTTGTTTTTGGTCGTTTAGTTCAACTCAGGACTCACATCCTTTGATTGATGCTTTAACCTATCCAGCAATGAAGAATGTTGCTCGTTGAAATGATAATTCCCCATTTACAACGATCAAACAGCGTCATCAATGGAGTTTAAAATGCCTTACTGTTTGAAATTTATACAATCATTGAACTGCCTGAAATGCTAACCAGTAGTAGCCCCCCTCTGCTTTCTTGTTAGAGTGTCTTAAAGGTAAGGTAGATAGTACTTCGTCTGGCTTTGGAGACGCACTCCCATGTCACAGTAAGAATGGGAAAAGCTAAAATATGTAATACGGCTATTAACCACAGGAGGGCAGTGTAGGCACAACGTAGGTACAGTTGGATTTAATCACCGAAGAAGTTACATTTCCGGTTAGCTCTCAAAATAAAAGCATCAAAATAAGGAAATATAAATACGCGAAATATTCCAATGATGCGTTTTTAACCTTTTTTATTACATCGGTTTTGAAGAAATACTACAACCGAACATATAGACGATTTTTCACATAGAAAGAGTCAGCTGGTGAAAAAGTCTGGTAGCGCTAAAGCTACTGCTAACTCTGTCGGGGAGATGAGTGTAGTATCTTCTACACACCTCGAAGTAAGAGGAGATATAGTAATGCAAACAACTAATTTAGAAGTTTGTACTGCGTACAAAATTGTATTCGATTTTAGGGGGAGAGGGGGGGGCAGGTACGCAATCGTTCGGTTCTTAAAATTAATTTGAAAGTCACAGCCGGAAGCTATTAACAATATAACAAAGTCTAACTTTGTCTCAATGTTTTTGTAGGAACCCACTATTACCACCAGGGGGCGACACGATCACAGATCACTCAAGAATGTATAATACATTAATTGTCACGTCTTCCGAAACTTTGTTGTGTAGTTTTTCACGGAACACTTTAACAGGGAAGGAAAATATAATCAAATATATTCTCAGGTTTTGTTTTTACTTTGTATTTCATCCAATAATGATATAGCTAAGTACGTTGTGGAATGGGCGTCCACCGTTTAGCGGCGGACGCCGGCTGTGTAATTTGTTTGGCTCTTTGTTGTAGGTGGAGACACTGGAGACTGGTACGGGAGACTGGTATGTGACACTGATACTGGTGACTGACACTGGAGAACCAAATAAGGAAAAACAACCAGCCAGAGAAAGACACGATGCATATGTGTTAATGTATAGCGGCTCATCCTTAAGGTGGAGCCTAGAGACGGGCATAATAAATATCTGAGGTTCTCTGGAATGTGTTGTTCCTGCCCCTTGTCACGGTTCAGACAACACCAGATTTTGTGTTAGGGACAGAGAACCCAGATCTGCTTAGAAATGTTGTATTAGGATAAAAATACACATTTGATGAACGAAACGGTTTGTTTCTTGTTCTTCCTTCCGGTTTTGAACACGCACAACTGCTGTGGGTGGACTTCGGGATAAAAGTCCGTTTACCTAACAACAGATAAAAAGCTAGGAAATTCAACGTTACCATTATGTTCGCCTTGCACTGTTGGTGATTTTGTACTCAAATCATAGAAAAATACTGCTTTTAATTTAATTGCATAAAGGTATGTATTACTGCTGTTATAGTTATGAGAAGAGTAGGAAATGTATTCACTGAGCAGGAAGTGATTTGAGTAAATTTATCCGAGGTCAGGGCTTGAATATGAATTCAGCATACATGTGTTATTATGCGTGTAGTTTCTGTCCTTTAGAGGGTTTTGTGTCTTTCTCTTTGAGTTTTTGTGTTGTTTTTGGTCGTTTAGTTCAACTCAGGACTCACATCCTTTGATTGATGCTTTAACCTATCCAGCAATGAAGAATGTTGCTCGTTGAAATGATAATTCCCCATTTACAACGATCAAACAGCGTCATCAATGGAGTTTAAAATGCCTTACTGTTTGAAATTTATACAATCATTAAACTGCCTGAAATGCTAACCAGTAGTAGCCCCCCTCTGCTTTCTTGTTAGAGTGTCTTAAAGGTAAGGTAGATAGTACTTCGTCTGGCTTTGGAGACGCACTCCCATGTCACAGTAAGAATGGGAAAAGCTAAAATATGTAATACGGCTATTAACCACAGGAGGGCAGTGTAGGCACAACGTAGGTACAGTTGGATTTAATCACCGAAGAAGTTACATTTCCGGTTAGCTCTCAAAATAAAAGCATCAAAATAAGGAAATATAAATACGCGAAATATTCCAATGATGCGTTTTTAACCTTTTTTATTACATCGGTTTTGAAGAAATACTACAACCGAACATATAGACGATTTTTCACATAGAAAGAGTCAGCTGGTGAAAAAGTCTGGTAGCGCTAAAGCTACTGCTAACTCTGTCGGGGAGATGAGTGTAGTATCTTCTACACACCTCGAAGTAAGAGGAGATATAGTAATGCAAACAACTAATTTAGAAGTTTGTACTGCGTACAAAATTGTATTCGATTTTAGGGGGAGAGGGGGGGGCAAGTACGCAATCGTTCGGTTCTTAAAATTAATTTGAAAGTCACAGCCGGAAGCTATTAACAATATAACAAAGTCTAACTTTGTCTCAATGTTTTTGTAGGAACCCACTATTACCACCAGGGGGCGACACGATCACAGATCACTCAAGAATGTATAATACATTAATTGTCACGTCTTCCGAAACTTTGTTGTGTAGTTTTTCACGGAACACTTTAACAGGGAAGGAAAATATAATCAAATATATTCTCAGGTTTTGTTTTTACTTTGTATTTCATCCAATAATGATATAGCTAAGTACGTTGTGTAATGGGCGTCCACCGTTTAGCGGCGGACGCCGGCTGTGTAATTTGTTTGGCTCTTTGTTGTAGGTGGAGACACTGGAGACTGGTACGGGAGACTGGTATGTGACACTGATACTGGTGACTGACACTGGAGAACCAAATAAGGAAAAACAACCAGCCAGAGAAAGACACGATGCATATGTGTTAATGTATAGCGGCTCATCCTTAAGGTGGAGCCTAGAGACGGGCATAATAAATATCTGAGGTTCTCTGGAATGTGTTGTTCCTGCCCCTTGTCACGGTTCAGACAACACCAGATTTTGTGTTAGGGACAGAGAACCCAGATCTGCTTAGAAATGTTGTATTAGGATAAAAATACACATTTGATGAACGAAACGGTTTGTTTCTTGTTCTTCCTTCCGGTTTTGAACACGCACAACTGCTGTGGGTGGACTTCGGGATAAAAGTCCGTTTACCTAACAACAGATAAAAAGCTAGGAAATTCAACGTTACCATTATGTTCGCCTTGCACTGTTGGTGATTTTGTACTCAAATCATAGAAAAATACTGCTTTTAATTTAATTGCATAAAGGTATGTATTACTGCTGTTATAGTTATGAGAAGAGTAGGAAATGTATTCACTGAGCAGGAAGTGATTTGAGTAAATTTATCCGAGGTCAGGGCTTGAATATGAATTCAGCATACATGTGTTATTATGCGTGTAGTTTCTGTCCTTTAGAGGGTTTTGTGTCTTTCTCTTTGAGTTTTTGTGTTGTTTTTGGTCGTTTAGTTCAACTCAGGACTCACATCCTTTGATTGATGCTTTAACCTATCCAGCAATGAAGAATGTTGCTCGTTGAAATGATAATTCCCCATTTACAACGATCAAACAGCGTCATCAATGGAGTTTAAAATGCCTTACTGTTTGAAATTTATACAATCATTAAACTGCCTGAAATGCTAACCAGTAGTAGCCCCCCTCTGCTTTCTTGTTAGAGTGTCTTAAAGGTAAGGTAGATAGTACTTCGTCTGGCTTTGGAGACGCACTCCCATGTCACAGTAAGAATGGGAAAAGCTAAAATATGTAATACGGCTATTAACCACAGGAGGGCAGTGTAGGCACAACGTAGGTACAGTTGGATTTAATCACCGAAGAAGTTACATTTCCGGTTAGCTCTCAAAATAAAAGCATCAAAATAAGGAAATATAAATACGCGAAATATTCCAATGATGCGTTTTTAACCTTTTTTATTACATCGGTTTTGAAGAAATACTACAACCGAACATATAGACGATTTTTCACATAGAAAGAGTCAGCTGGTGAAAAAGTCTGGTAGCGCTAAAGCTACTGCTAACTCTGTCGGGGAGATGAGTGTAGTATCTTCTACACACCTCGAAGTAAGAGGAGATATAGTAATGCAAACAACTAATTTAGAAGTTTGTACTGCGTACAAAATTGTATTCGATTTTAGGGGGAGAGGGGGGGGCAAGTACGCAATCGTTCGGTTCTTAAAATTAATTTGAAAGTCACAGCCGGAAGCTATTAACAATATAACAAAGTCTAACTTTGTCTCAATGTTTTTGTAGGAACCCACTATTACCACCAGGGGGCGACACGATCACAGATCACTCAAGAATGTATAATACATTAATTGTCACGTCTTCCGAAACTTTGTTGTGTAGTTTTTCACGGAACACTTTAACAGGGAAGGAAAATATAATCAAATATATTCTCAGGTTTTGTTTTTACTTTGTATTTCATCCAATAATGATATAGCTAAGTACGTTGTGTAATGGGCGTCCACCGTTTAGCGGCGGACGCCGGCTGTGTAATTTGTTTGGCTCTTTGTTGTAGGTGGAGACACTGGAGACTGGTACGGGAGACTGGTATGTGACACTGATACTGGTGACTGACACTGGAGAACCAAATAAGGAAAAACAACCAGCCAGAGAAAGACACGATGCATATGTGTTAATGTATAGCGGCTCATCCTTAAGGTGGAGCCTAGAGACGGGCATAATAAATATCTGAGGTTCTCTGGAATGTGTTGTTCCTGCCCCTTGTCACGGTTCAGACAACACCAGATTTTGTGTTAGGGACAGAGAACCCAGATCTGCTTAGAAATGTTGTATTAGGATAAAAATACACATTTGATGAACGAAACGGTTTGTTTCTTGTTCTTCCTTCCGGTTTTGAACACGCACAACTGCTGTGGGTGGACTTCGGGATAAAAGTCCGTTTACCTAACAACAGATAAAAAGCTAGGAAATTCAACGTTACCATTATGTTCGCCTTGCACTGTTGGTGATTTTGTACTCAAATCATAGAAAAATACTGCTTTTAATTTAATTGCATAAAGGTATGTATTACTGCTGTTATAGTTATGAGAAGAGTAGGAAATGTATTCACTGAGCAGGAAGTGATTTGAGTAAATTTATCCGAGGTCAGGGCTTGAATATGAATTCAGCATACATGTGTTATTATGCGTGTAGTTTCTGTCCTTTAGAGGGTTTTGTGTCTTTCTCTTTGAGTTTTTGTGTTGTTTTTGGTCGTTTAGTTCAACTCAGGACTCACATCCTTTGATTGATGCTTTAACCTATCCAGCAATGAAGAATGTTGCTCGTTGAAATGATAATTCCCCATTTACAACGATCAAACAGCGTCATCAATGGAGTTTAAAATGCCTTACTGTTTGAAATTTATACAATCATTAAACTGCCTGAAATGCTAACCAGTAGTAGCCCCCCTCTGCTTTCTTGTTAGAGTGTCTTAAAGGTAAGGTAGATAGTACTTCGTCTGGCTTTGGAGACGCACTCCCATGTCACAGTAAGAATGGGAAAAGCTAAAATATGTAATACGGCTATTAACCACAGGAGGGCAGTGTAGGCACAACGTAGGTACAGTTGGATTTAATCACCGAAGAAGTTACATTTCCGGTTAGCTCTCAAAATAAAAGCATCAAAATAAGGAAATATAAATACGCGAAATATTCCAATGATGCGTTTTTAACCTTTTTTATTACATCGGTTTTGAAGAAATACTACAACCGAACATATAGACGATTTTTCACATAGAAAGAGTCAGCTGGTGAAAAAGTCTGGTAGCGCTAAAGCTACTGCTAACTCTGTCGGGGAGATGAGTGTAGTATCTTCTACACACCTCGAAGTAAGAGGAGATATAGTAATGCAAACAACTAATTTAGAAGTTTGTACTGCGTACAAAATTGTATTCGATTTTAGGGGGAGAGGGGGGGGCAAGTACGCAATCGTTCGGTTCTTAAAATTAATTTGAAAGTCACAGCCGGAAGCTATTAACAATATAACAAAGTCTAACTTTGTCTCAATGTTTTTGTAGGAACCCACTATTACCACCAGGGGGCGACACGATCACAGATCACTCAAGAATGTATAATACATTAATTGTCACGTCTTCCGAAACTTTGTTGTGTAGTTTTTCACGGAACACTTTAACAGGGAAGGAAAATATAATCAAATATATTCTCAGGTTTTGTTTTTACTTTGTATTTCATCCAATAATGATATAGCTAAGTACGTTGTGGAATGGGCGTCCACCGTTTAGCGGCGGACGCCGGCTGTGTAATTTGTTTGGCTCTTTGTTGTAGGTGGAGACACTGGAGACTGGTACGGGAGACTGGTATGTGACACTGATACTGGTGACTGACACTGGAGAACCAAATAAGGAAAAACAACCAGCCAGAGAAAGACACGATGCATATGTGTTAATGTATAGCGGCTCATCCTTAAGGTGGAGCCTAGAGACGGGCATAATAAATATCTGAGGTTCTCTGGAATGTGTTGTTCCTGCCCCTTGTCACGGTTCAGACAACACCAGATTTTGTGTTAGGGACAGAGAACCCAGATCTGCTTAGAAATGTTGTATTAGGATAAAAATACACATTTGATGAACGAAACGGTTTGTTTCTTGTTCTTCCTTCCGGTTTTGAACACGCACAACTGCTGTGGGTGGACTTCGGGATAAAAGTCCGTTTACCTAACAACAGATAAAAAGCTAGGAAATTCAACGTTACCATTATGTTCGCCTTGCACTGTTGGTGATTTTGTACTCAAATCATAGAAAAATACTGCTTTTAATTTAATTGCATAAAGGTATGTATTACTGCTGTTATAGTTATGAGAAGAGTAGGAAATGTATTCACTGAGCAGGAAGTGATTTGAGTAAATTTATCCGAGGTCAGGGCTTGAATATGAATTCAGCATACATGTGTTATTATGCGTGTAGTTTCTGTCCTTTAGAGGGTTTTGTGTCTTTCTCTTTGAGTTTTTGTGTTGTTTTTGGTCGTTTAGTTCAACTCAGGACTCACATCCTTTGATTGATGCTTTAACCTATCCAGCAATGAAGAATGTTGCTCGTTGAAATGATAATTCCCCATTTACAACGATCAAACAGCGTCATCAATGGAGTTTAAAATGCCTTACTGTTTGAAATTTATACAATCATTAAACTGCCTGAAATGCTAACCAGTAGTAGCCCCCCTCTGCTTTCTTGTTAGAGTGTCTTAAAGGTAAGGTAGATAGTACTTCGTCTGGCTTTGGAGACGCACTCCCATGTCACAGTAAGAATGGGAAAAGCTAAAATATGTAATACGGCTATTAACCACAGGAGGGCAGTGTAGGCACAACGTAGGTACAGTTGGATTTAATCACCGAAGAAGTTACATTTCCGGTTAGCTCTCAAAATAAAAGCATCAAAATAAGGAAATATAAATACGCGAAATATTCCAATGATGCGTTTTTAACCTTTTTTATTACATCGGTTTTGAAGAAATACTACAACCGAACATATAGACGATTTTTCACATAGAAAGAGTCAGCTGGTGAAAAAGTCTGGTAGCGCTAAAGCTACTGCTAACTCTGTCGGGGAGATGAGTGTAGTATCTTCTACACACCTCGAAGTAAGAGGAGATATAGTAATGCAAACAACTAATTTAGAAGTTTGTACTGCGTACAAAATTGTATTCGATTTTAGGGGGAGAGGGGGGGGCAAGTACGCAATCGTTCGGTTCTTAAAATTAATTTGAAAGTCACAGCCGGAAGCTATTAACAATATAACAAAGTCTAACTTTGTCTCAATGTTTTTGTAGGAACCCACTATTACCACCAGGGGGCGACACGATCACAGATCACTCAAGAATGTATAATACATTAATTGTCACGTCTTCCGAAACTTTGTTGTGTAGTTTTTCACGGAACACTTTAACAGGGAAGGAAAATATAATCAAATATATTCTCAGGTTTTGTTTTTACTTTGTATTTCATCCAATAATGATATAGCTAAGTACGTTGTGGAATGGGCGTCCACCGTTTAGCGGCGGACGCCGGCTGTGTAATTTGTTTGGCTCTTTGTTGTAGGTGGAGACACTGGAGACTGGTACGGGAGACTGGTATGTGACACTGATACTGGTGACTGACACTGGAGAACCAAATAAGGAAAAACAACCAGCCAGAGAAAGACACGATGCATATGTGTTAATGTATAGCGGCTCATCCTTAAGGTGGAGCCTAGAGACGGGCATAATAAATATCTGAGGTTCTCTGGAATGTGTTGTTCCTGCCCCTTGTCACGGTTCAGACAACACCAGATTTTGTGTTAGGGACAGAGAACCCAGATCTGCTTAGAAATGTTGTATTAGGATAAAAATACACATTTGATGAACGAAACGGTTTGTTTCTTGTTCTTCCTTCCGGTTTTGAACACGCACAACTGCTGTGGGTGGACTTCGGGATAAAAGTCCGTTTACCTAACAACAGATAAAAAGCTAGGAAATTCAACGTTACCATTATGTTCGCCTTGCACTGTTGGTGATTTTGTACTCAAATCATAGAAAAATACTGCTTTTAATTTAATTGCATAAAGGTATGTATTACTGCTGTTATAGTTATGAGAAGAGTAGGAAATGTATTCACTGAGCAGGAAGTGATTTGAGTAAATTTATCCGAGGTCAGGGCTTGAATATGAATTCAGCATACATGTGTTATTATGCGTGTAGTTTCTGTCCTTTAGAGGGTTTTGTGTCTTTCTCTTTGAGTTTTTGTGTTGTTTTTGGTCGTTTAGTTCAACTCAGGACTCACATCCTTTGATTGATGCTTTAACCTATCCAGCAATGAAGAATGTTGCTCGTTGAAATGATAATTCCCCATTTACAACGATCAAACAGCGTCATCAATGGAGTTTAAAATGCCTTACTGTTTGAAATTTATACAATCATTAAACTGCCTGAAATGCTAACCAGTAGTAGCCCCCCTCTGCTTTCTTGTTAGAGTGTCTTAAAGGTAAGGTAGATAGTACTTCGTCTGGCTTTGGAGACGCACTCCCATGTCACAGTAAGAATGGGAAAAGCTAAAATATGTAATACGGCTATTAACCACAGGAGGGCAGTGTAGGCACAACGTAGGTACAGTTGGATTTAATCACCAAAGAAGTTACATTTCCGGTTAGCTCTCAAAATAAAAGCATCAAAATAAGGAAATATAAATACGCGAAATATTCCAATGATGCGTTTTTAACCTTTTTTATTACATCGGTTTTGAAGAAATACTACAACCGAACATATAGACGATTTTTCACATAGAAAGAGTCAGCTGGTGAAAAAGTCTGGTAGCGCTAAAGCTACTGCTAACTCTGTCGGGGAGATGAGTGTAGTATCTTCTACACACCTCGAAGTAAGAGGAGATATAGTAATGCAAACAACTAATTTAGAAGTTTGTACTGCGTACAAAATTGTATTCGTTTTTAGGGGGAGAGGGGGGGGCAAGTACGCAATCGTTCGGTTCTTAAAATTAATTTGAAAGTCACAGCCGGAAGCTATTAACAATATAACAAAGTCTAACTTTGTCTCAATGTTTTTGTAGGAACCCACTATTACCACCAGGGGGCGACACGATCACAGATCACTCAAGAATGTATAATACATTAATTGTCACGTCTTCCGAAACTTTGTTGTGTAGTTTTTCACCGAACACTTTAACAGTGAAGGAAAATATAATCAAATATATTCTCAGGTTTTGTTTTTACTTTGTATTTCATCCAATAATGATATAGCTAAATACGTTGTGTAATGGGCGTCCACCGTTTAGCGGCGGACGCCGGCTGTGTAATTTGTTTGGCTCTTTGTTGTAGGTGGAGACACTGGAGACTGGTACGGGAGACTGGTACGTGAGACTGATACTGGTGACTGACACTGGAGAACCAAATAAGGAAAAACAACCAGCCAGAGAAAGACACGATGCATATGTGTTAATGTATAGCGGCTCATCCTTAAGGTGGAGCCTAGAGACGGGCATAATAAATATCTGAGGTTCTCTGGAATGTGTTGTTCCTGCCCCTTGTCACGGTTCAGACAACACCAGATTTTGTGTTAGGGACAGAGAACCCAGATCTGCTTAGAAATGTTGTATTAGGATAAAAATACACATTTGATGAACGAAACGGTTTGTTTCTTGTTCTTCCTTCCGGTTTTGAACACACAACTGCTGTGGGTGGACTTCGGGATAAAAGTCCGTTTACCTAACAACAGATAAAAAGCTAGGAAATTCAACGTTACCATTATGTTCGCCTTGCACTGTTGGTGATTTTGTACTCAAATCATAGAAAAAGACTTGTTTTGATTTAATTTAATTGCGTAAAGGTATGTATTACTGCTGTTATAGTTATGAGGAGAGTAGGAAATGTATTCACTGAGCAGGAAGTGATTTGAGTAAATTTATCCGAGGTCAGGGCTTGAATATGAATTCAGCATACATGTGTTATTATGCCTGTAGTTTCTGTCCTTTAGAGGGTTTTGTGTCTTTGTCTTTGAGTTTTTGTGTTGTTTTTGGTCGTTTAGTTCACCTCAGGACTCACATCCTTTGATTGATGCTTTAACCTATCCAGCAATCAAGAATGTTGCTCGTTGAAATGATAATTCCTCAGTCAGAATGGGAAAAGCTAAAATATGTAATACGGCCATTGACCACAGGAGGGCAGCGTCACCAAAATGTCTTCATGTCTGGTGGTCGCGCAAAATAAAAGCATCAAACGAACAAGAAAGATATTTGATTCAATTTCACGAGAAAAGTACGACCAAAAACTGGTGACGAGTTTTTCATGTTTTTACATCATGTGGGAGGGGACGTGGCCCCCTCTCCAAACCTTGGGAACTTTAGAAGGAGGGTGTTATGAAGCCTCAAATCAGAAATAACTGATATTTTACTGTTATCATGAACGAGATAAAATGCTGGTATAGCAGGAGTGTACCGCTGCTGCCAGGCATCTAACAAACTCACCAGGTCTGTAGGTAATTGCAGCAAAAAAGGTAGGATCGATTTTTTTGTGAAGAAGAACCTGTAATGTGATAAATAGAAAAAACACTGCTGAACCACAAAGTATTGAGTAACAGAATTGTATTAATATACAACAGAGGAATAAAAAGTTCAAGTCAAATATGTATAAAAAAATCAATCGTCCAGTCTATTCATGAAGCTGCTAATGGTGGGAGGAGCTTCTGTGGCAAAGGGGGAGGGGATCCAGTGCTGGTGGGGGCTGGGGGTGGGAAGAGTTTCTGCAGCTGCAGCACCGTGTTCCCGTTGGGAAGCTGAGCTGTCCGTCTGGCAGACCTCCGTCGTGGCCCGAGCAGCGGTCAGGCTGCAACAAACATGACAATCGATCAGTGAATTGATCAGTGAATCAATCGTGAGTCAATCAGTGAATCCATTGCCCTTTGCTTTCAGGAAGTTGTGGGCCAGACCTCTGGCTCCTCCCACACACACACTCACTTACTGTGCTGTGATTGGATGTGTCTCTGTCAGGTGGGGACTCGTCCTCTGGGCGCCGTCCAGGTGCAGCAGGCGTCTCAGGAGGGGGACGAACGGCCGCTGGTCCACCAGCTCGGAGTCGTCGTCTGAACTGATTCAGAAACAGATTAGGGTCAGCTGATTGGACGCCAGTCTCTGAGGGAGATCAACAGCTACTGACAGACTCCTTACGTCCACGAGACCGTCTTGATTCCAGATCCCTGCTCCGCCTGTCCTGCTGCATCTCCTCCATTAGCCGCCTTGCACTGTGTCTAAACTGATGGATGAGCCTGAGGATGTTCGATTGATCGGGTTCAGGAGCGTCCACATCTGGAACTGGGGACAAAACAGACAGAAGACGGTTCTGAGTCAATGCTCTGATGGAGGACACGTCCCAGTCCAAATAACTGGCGTCCAAAGCTCCACCTTCCACTGAAGACGTCTTTTCCTTTCTTCATCGTTGACGATCGTCATCGCCACCTTATGTCCATGTCACCGAAGCTCCCTACCCAGAATCCTTTGCAGTGTAGCAAGTGTCGTTTCTGTACAGAAAACAGCCATGAGGGATCTCTACGAGTTCATGATCTGTGATGAGAGAAGATGGAGAGAAGACCTGTGTGTGTTTAACCAGTGACAGGCATTCAGTGACACTGAGTGTTTCCTGGTGAATTCGTGTTCCTGCGAACAGACAAAACACCGACGGGACTCGAACCCAACCTGACATGAAGATGTAATCCAACAACGATGTGAGGGGCTCCGCAGGAGAACCACCGCAGCGGGTCTCACCAGCAGGTGGAACCACTGCACGACAAGTTCTTCAAATCCCTGAAGACCCAAACAAAAGCAGAACACCCGTCCACTGGCTTCAGCTTTTAAACCCATCCACCAAAATGTCTGCTTTAAGTCGAGTCCCCAAAGCGGAGGCCCAACTTTAGAGAGAGACCGAACAGCGGCTGGTTCTGAACGGAGGTCACCGAGTTTAGGCCTGAAGCTAGCTGACAGTGGCTAACCCGCCGCTACCTGTTAGCTCCCCGTTAGTCACCTCTTAACTGCTAGCTCCCTGTTAGCCACTTTTTCTTTGAAAACCGCTCCACGTTAAATCTTCCTCCGTGTTTTTCCTGGTTTCCGTGAACCAATATGCTTCCGGTCCATTTTCTCCGGTTCACTAAACTCCAACCTGCACTGGAGCCGGAAATCCACCTGCTTTGTTTTCTGGTGACGTCAGCGAGCGGAACGACCGTCATCACGGCTTGTTTCAGCCGAGCCAAACTTGGTGAAACACCGAGTCACCTCTCGGATCGGCTGAATTCGGCAACGTTCGTTCCTGCTATGACGTCATCATTTGAACCAATTTGGATTTTAATTAACTACGTTTAAACCAAGTAGGTTTTTTTAAACTAACTAGTTTGTGAACTAACTTACCCACTAGGTTTACAAGAAATTTAACTAGGTTTGTAATGATTATTGAACATACACTGTATTTGTTATTTATCATTTATGTTTACACTGTATGTTTTCACTTTTACACTAATCCTGCTTTATATGCTTTCAAATGCCCCTTGAGGACTAATAAAGGTTTTGAATTTGAATCATTATGCTTTGATTAAAGACTGAAGCCATTTAGTTCCAGAGGAAGTATTTTTCTGGATGGTTTGCCCACATCTAACGATCATATAACAGACATACATACATTATTCAAACATCGGTGTGAACAAGTTTTAAGAAAATTTGATGAAAGAAGAAAGTAAAAGATCACATAGCATTTTGGGAATGTTTTGCAGTTTAGTGCATTTGTGACATATTTCTACCCAAACTACTTGCGGATCTGTCAGGTTTCTGATGTGTAACTACAGAGACAAAATGTTTTTTTAACGATGTTCCAAAATAGCAACAGCATTAGCTTCAGTATTTGGTTGTTGTGTGTACAAAATTCTGTTAATGATCTTGAAATGAAATCAACCACCAGAATTATCCAAATTCCAATTTACAAAAAAAAAAATTCCAACGCACACCTTCAATGGTTGAATGTTGTGTAAAAAAAATACAAGATGCTGGATTTTGTCCCAGAAAGGAAATGAAACGCACTAAATCATTAAAACCTTGATGAAAGGTGTCATTTATTTTAGCTATCTGTTCCGAACAAACCAGCAATAAGCAAACCAAACCCTTCTGGTGCGTTCAGGTTCCTCGTGATTTGTAGTAACTTGGAGTTGTTCTCACCACAGCTGTATATTGAATGAACTGACCACATGAAATGTGTTCTCACTTTTAAAAATCACAGAATGGATTTTCAAAAACCCAAACAGTCACTGGCAGATACATTTAACACCTCTAGAGCAATTTATTAGAACAGGGATGTTTGCAGAGTTTCACCGTCATGTGGCTCAAACGGTTCTATGAGAAAAGCGCTCCGGCCATCTGTGTCAGAACGCCATTACCTTTAACCCCCCCACCCCTTGAAATGTGACATCCACCCCTCCTTCATTAACAGGAAGCGCTCGCTGGGACACAGATGGCCGAGAGTGCCGTTAGCTTACGTTACATTCTGTAGCTCAGGTTTGCTCCACAATGACTGCGGACATTTCTTTCAGACAAAAAGAACAAAAAAACAAACTGGTGCTACAATAAAACGGCAAATATGGTTGGCAGAAATCAGGGGCGGGGACACAATCACCGGAAGACCGGTGGCGGTAAAAGCCAGCGCTTTACAGATACTGTAACAGCGAGACGCGCCCGTCGCTCTCACCGCAACAGACGGGAAACCTGCAGGCCGTCGGAGAACGGCACGTTCAGAGAGGAGGAATACTTCAATCCTAAGTCATTAGCTGCGATATTCACACGTCCAACATCACACACACTTTGCTGCACGCACACGTGCAAACACGCACACACACACGCACAACTCAACAAAAGAAAAAAAAACTGCTTAGTGGTCCTGAAATTACAAGAAGTACAGTCTGTATGACCTAAAGGACCAGCCTACAGATACACATTGGGCCCTGGAACACCCTGAAAATACAGGTAGCACACCTGGAATGGGAGGGGGGTGGGGTTATGAAGCATCACTAAGCACTGGTCCACTAAAAAAAATAAAAATAATAAAATTAAAAGGCAAGCTATCAAAAAGGAAACGAGGCGTTTACTTCCACTGCACAACTAGCAGAAAAATACCAAGCTTTAGTCGTAGGTCACTTGGCCTGGTTACCCATCATGCCTTGTGCCTCGCAGAGGGATGGGTAGTCAGGATCAGAGGAACAATGTATGTTCACACAGCTAGCGAGTGCAGGGGGTTCTATGTAGTGTCGACCACGTCAGTGTGTATTACAGGGGGGGGGGGACTCCAGGAAAAAGTCTTTTCTAGGACGACCCCGTAATACTGAAGTCACGAGAAACAGAAGCCTGGAGGGGGGAGAAAGGGACACGCTTCAAACTAATGTCAGAATGATTTCAAGCAGCACGAAAAATATCGATGCAGGATATCAGAAAAAAAAAAAGAAAAAAAAAGGTGTGAAAACATCCCTGCTTCCATGTTCCTAAATACAAAACTTCAGTGTAACAAGAGGTCCTTTTCCCGCCTTTTTGTCTTTTGTTCTCTTTTAAAACAGGTAAGATCAGGTAAAGTTCTAGTCCTCGAGGGGGGTGTGGGGGTGTGGGTGGGATGGGATGACAGTCGTTTTCGTCGTTTTAAAATTTTTTTTTCCGCGTCGTTTTCTTATATAGATGTGGTAAGCATGCAAGCCTCGTAGAGGAGGAGCCCGGAGGGGCTGACGGGTGGACTGGTGGTGGAAGGGGGGCGTCTAGGCCAGCGCTGGGAAGGCCTCGGGATCATCCACGTTGGGGACCGACACGCCGCTGGCCTGAGGGGGGGGCAAACACAAGACTGTTTGGGTTAGAGAGCTCACAGAACAGCTGGGACGTCGGGGCAACAGGTTTCATCGTCACCTTTTCGGACCGTCCTCCACCACGTGACGTCCTGCTGCCGCCCCCGCCGCGGCCCCCCCTGCCTCCACGAGCCCCCCCGCGCCCGCGGCCGGGGCGCCCCAGGTCTCCAAAGTTGATCTCCAGCTGGGATGTGATGTCGTTGGCTGGTTTGCGGAAGTGGTGGTCGGCTGACTCATCGGGATTGGCCTGCTGGAGGGAGATAGGAGTGGACAGGAGCAGATAGGAGAGGACAGGAGCGGATAGGAGTGGACAGGAGCGGATTGGAGTGGACAGGAGCGGATAGGAGTGGACAGGAGCCGATAGGAGTGGACAGGAGCAGATAGGAGCAGATAGGAATGGACAGGAGCGGATAGGAGTGGATAGGAAAAGACAAGAATGGATAGGAGAAGATAGGAGTGGATTGGAGCAGATAGGAGTGGATAGGAGCAGATAGGAGCAGATAGGAGTGAATAGGAGCAGATAGGAGTGGATAGGAGCAGATAGGAGTGGATAGGAGCAGATAGGAGTGGACAGGAGCAGATAGGAGTGGATAGGAGCAAATAGGAGTGGATAGGAGCAGATAGGAGTGGACAGGAGCAGATAGGAGTGGACAGGAGCAGATAGAACACATAGGAGTAAAGAGGAACAGATAGGAGAAGAACGGACAGAGTCAATCAGTGTTCTTTGCACTACTAACACCTTTACATGCTTTGTCTTCTCTGGAAAAAAATCTAAATAATCCCTTTTCAATATTATGAGGTGTTTTAATCCACTGCTTTTGTGACAGGTGGTTTGTACATTGCATTGACTGAGTGTTGGATGAAACACGTGTGTGTGTGTGTGAGTATCGCAGCACCTTGTGGTACAGAGTGTGTGCCTCTGCTTCAGTCTCTGCGGCGTCAATCAAAGCACCGACAGGCCTCTGAAACAAGATGACAGCAGGAGGATCCCGTTAACTCAGCATCAGATGAGGTGGTGAGAAAAAACATCCCAACAGTTTCAGACACAAAGAACAACAGAAACAGGAAGTGAAGCGTCGGCGACTCTGACAGGATGATTTATTCTTCTTCACCTGCGACACATTCCGATGCGTCCTCCAGTTTGTCACGTTTTACAGACAAAACCGTTACGTAGCGTCTGAATTACACCGCTACTATCCACATTACACCCATCACTGCCGTTGCCATGACAGCGGGTCTGCGTTAGTGCGCATCTTCCGTGTTATGACCCGACTCAAAAGAGCCATCTGAACGTGAATCCACTAAAACATCAAGAGGAACGTGAGTGGGAGGAAATCACGTCACTCACGTCTTCGCTCTTGGACTTGTGCAGCACGTATCCCTTCTTCCATTGGCTGTCTGCGCCTTCGTTGGGCTTGCGGATGTTGAACTCCACCTTGGTGCGCTCCTTGTCCTGCATGGCCTTCCACTCGTCCAGGGTCATCTCTTTGGGGCCTTCGTTTTTAACCTCTTCCACCTCGTTCTCCCTGGAAACAAAAACACCAAACAGCCTCAGATCAGCCAATCCTCTTAGCCGTTAGCTCTGGCTGCACGCCGGCTACTCTTGAGGTTGAAAGGTCAGCGTTCATGTTTATCCGTTTACACTGAAGCCTTTTGATGAAAACACACATTCATGGGGGGGTGGGGGTCCTTCAACTGTGAGCAAACATCCAAATATCATCAAGCGTCTGAACATCTGCTGCTAAACGGATACTCACTTGTTCTCCGATCCGGCAGGAGCGTTTTCCTCTCCCTCTGGGGCCGTCTCAGGAGCGGCGGTCTGTTCAGCCTCACTGCGAACAAACACACACACACACTGTAAACACTCATCAACCGCCTGCAGCGTAGCGCGCACACAAACGCTCTTTAATGTGCGCCGGATCCTTTTATCTGGCGTTATTAAGCTTCTAGACTCATTCAGGAGACGAGAGCGACTGGCAGCACACTGTGTCCGAGACACCCCCACGCTAACCGGAGCGTTTGAGTCTGAGGACGCGACAGACAATCGGCCTCAGTTCAATAGTAAAAATAAGCAAAGTGAAAAAACGGATTGTGAGACGCACACCTTCAGGGGGGATCACACACCACCCTCTAGCTGGAGCGCCATCCGTCTGAGAGGACGGCAGAACCTCTTTAAGCAGACCAACAGCGACGGACGCTCACCTCACTTCTTCCTTCACGGCCCCCCAGTTGTTGGAGCTGCTGCCGGCCCGCTTCTCCTCTCCTTTCTGGTTGCTGCAGCAGAAAAAGAAGAAAACACACAATGACGTCTGCGGCCCACAAACACACCGGATCGAGCGATGAACATCAACTCCAGCACAATGTTACAAATCGCTGCTGAGAGAGAAACGTTTCCGGTAGAATAATCCACTCGTTTTAGGCAGCTGAAACTAGCTTGTCACGTCTAGCCTTTAAACCACAGAAGAAGAAAATCAACACATCGATTTCTGAGTTTAAGCTCCCTCTAGAAGGGAAGGTAAACGACTCGCCGACTCGCCGATTTAGGAAGAACGGCACGGCAAATATTTGACATCAACACCCGCGTCTCTTTGTTGCAGTGATGCTGCTGGATCTGTGGAACCGGAGCTCCAGGCAGCTTCAAAAACAGGTTCTAGTCACCGTCGTGCAAAAATACTGACAGTCTGTCAATAAATTAATGTAGGAGTGCCAAACAAACGCGGGCGTCTGCTTCAGGCGCTTCCTGTCAGAGGAACGTCTGCCATGCTGTGGTGTTCTCTTACGATTTGTCGCTGCCGCTGTGTCTGTCGAATTCTCGTTTCCCGCGGGAGTCAAAGCCGTCTCCTCGGCCCACGCCCCGCCCTCTTCCACCACGGCCACCCCTGCCGCCACCACGCCCTCTGGGGGGCCGATCTCCGGAGGGCCTGGGGAGTAAATAAGAAGGATGGTCAATTATTAAAATGCTGTTGTTATTAAAACACCAGTGCAAAGGATGAGGTGAAGATTCAGATAATGTAATGCACCCCCCCCAGTGATCTCATGATCTGTCATCAGCTGATAACCGGGTTTAAACGCGGTTTTAAACTCACTTGTCTGCAGAGAACTCTCCCCCTCCCTCAGGCTTGTCCTCAGCCGGCTTCTCGAAGCGGCGTTCACGAGGAGGTCGCCGGTCCGGCCGCTTATCTGCAGGTCGGCCATCGCCGCCCTGACCGCCCTGATGCTGCGAGCCGGGCTGGCCCTGCTGGTCCGGTCGTCTCCCCACCCGCCTGATACCTGGACAACACAAAACAGTTGACACTGACAACAACTCACGATTCACGTCGTAAATCTGCCTGCAGACCGGCTCACCTTCATGATGAAAAATAAAAACCCAATGAAACTTCAAAACCATCAGAATATAAATACTCTGACATGGATAGATGTTAACTTTTAACATGTCTTGGGTCACTGTATGAAAATAACGCCATCAGTATTTAAATTCACACAAATGTTTGGGAAAAAATTCTAAAAGGATGATCTTTAAAAACTCTAAAACTCTTAAAGTCTATATATCTGTCTTTAACATTAGTAATAAATAACTGTGGCTGCATCTTATTCTGAAAGTCTTGAGACTATTTTCTCATCTGGTTGGAGACTTTGGTGCTGGCGGAGGAATACACTTTGTTTCTTACTTTATGTCCAAACTTTATGTGTCTCTGGAACCTTCTCACCCCAGGCTCTCTGTAATTCTGTTTTCTCTCTTTTCTTTGTGTACAAGCTGTCTAATCATTAAAAACATCAAGATGTAACACAAGATGTAAAATATTAACCCAACAGAAACCACTAGCTCTCCCGGTACGCAGGTGAGGACGCGTCCCAATCTGCATCGCTGGTCCTGCCGCTAATGGAGGTGCGTCGACGGGACATCCTCCAGACGGTTACCCAGCCGCTAGACTCCACCTTCCACGGGATGCTGATGGAAGCCATCTCCGCGACGCAGCGCGCGGTGGACCGTACAGGTGGACGCACCTGAGCCGCGGCGTGTTGTGGTGCAGCTCACCCCGGGCTGAGGTCGTCCTCACGCCGCTCCGCTGTGTCAAACAGCGGCTAACGCCAAGCTAACGGACGCGGCACATGATGGCTGGAGGGACGGACGTAAACACGCGTCCCGAGCGGGCATGTAGCGGCTTTACCTTCCTTCTTGAGGGGCACCGGTGCCTGAGACTCCTCCTTCTTGTCCAGCAGCGGGTTCTTCCGGTCCTTCTGTGACTCCTTCTTCGGCTGCTTGGCGGCTTGAGCGGCGGTCTTCGCGGAGCCAGCGGCGGCCCCCTCCTTCTTCTTGCATTCTGCCGCCTTCAGGATCTCGAACGGGTCGGACTCGTCGTCCAATAACTGGTCGAACCGGTTGGTTACGACACAGCCGAAGCCTTCTTGCAGATGTCCGGGCATGATGGCGCCCCTTCAGCGGGATTCACCTCCGATTCTACGAGGCTTGATGCGAACAATTCGCGGGATGCTGCCACAAGATGGCTGGGAGAGATGCCCCTTCTCTTCCGGTGCGAGCACCATCCGGGACATCGCGCCGCGCCGCTCCGCGCGCACCGATCTGAGCGCGCGACGCGGCGCGACGCGGCGCGGCACGATGTTTTTACTTGCGTTATGTAACAGAGTGCGTTCAGGTCATCGAGGAAAAGCGCGCGTTCAACAAATAAACACTTATTTTACAAAAATAAATAAATAAGCACTTAATTAAAATAAATAAAAATAAATTAACACTTATTTTACATTTATTTTATAAAAACACTTTTTACGCGTAGGAAAAGTCTGCAGTGTTTGTTGAATGGAAGCATAAAAATAAGGTATATTTTCTTTCCCATGAAAATTTTTTAATAACATGAATTTGTAATAAATTCAGAAATAACACAACAAGAACACATGTTCACCGTCACTACTACGCACTGGCCACTGTAGAATTAATGTGGAACCATCCTGATAATCCAGCCGTCGCATTACAAATTCCAAAATATTTTTATCCCAAATTTGTTTGCTTTTTAAAATTTCAATTACAATTGAACAAGGATGCTTTTCTTAAGAATGAAACCAGTCAGGCAGGAATAAAACTTATACTCACAATAATCATGAAACCTGCCAGTATAATAAATGTTTCATCAATTTAGAGCCACAAAGACAACTTGTTTGCAGAGCCAGACTAAGCTGCGCTGGCAGTGCGAGCAGCTGTTCCTCCAGACAGATGCTGAACACACATACAAGATTAACTGGGATTTGTTGGTTTATAAAAAGCAGCAATAATATGTTTGGGGTCGGCAAAGGGCGTGCTGAGTAATGGCTGGCGGTGACATATCTGCCCTCTGGAACAAGCGGTTCTCCAACGCTGAGATAAAGCCGGCACTTTAACGGACGATGTGTTCAGGCGCTTCTTAATGTGCTGTAATTTGAGGCCTCTATTTCCTGTCACAGATTGAACACAGGTCCTGCTTAAGGTCCAGGTAATTGATTAATTGTTCATGAACTGACTGTATTTGTAGTTTTTTGTCTTTAAACATAAAATGTTAAAATGAATTCAATCAGAATTTTACTCCCCAGAGATGAAAAAAATCAAAGCTCATTTCTTTGTTTCTTTTCAATGGCGGCTCACACATGATTTACATCCCAGGAGTGAACAAGAGTCTTCCTGTCCTTCATTCCACATCGGCTTCCTTCAGTTGTCTCCTGACTTCTTTCTCAAGTTGTAGAAGTCTTGAATAGAGTTCGTCTGACGTCTTGTCATCAACATCCATCTGAAAAACGAACAGAAACATAAGACAAATCTGAACGCATCACACGTAGGTGTGATCATGGACCCCCCATCTGTGGATGGTTTCTGCCTCCTCACCCGTCGAGGCTGAGTGTAGTTTGTTCCAAACCCCGACGTTAAACTGTGATACTTCGCTCGTGGATCCAGAGACTCTGGATTCTGAAGAAACAACCAATGCTGTGGAAAAAAAACCCCCAAAGCAGGGTAATGATAATTTATTCACAGTAGAAATTAGAATCTATAAAGTGCTTTCATGAAGATGACATTACCAGCGACTCTGCTCCGTTGTATGGAGTCAGTGTGAAAGTGTTGGTGAAGAATCGAATCTGTTCAGCGCCAAAAGAAGACACGTCACGTCAGATCGTTCATTTGAAAGCTCAACGGAGATGGGATGGATGGTGACAATCATCTCCCTCACCAGCCACATGAAGGGCAGGATGAGCGTCCAGAAGAAGGAGGGCAGGATTCCATAGGTCAGATTGGTCATCACCAGTCCCGGACAAATCACAGAGGAGAAGAGCCCCTGTCAGCGAGACGAGACAGCAGGTGAAACTAACGCAACAGCTCCATGAGGAGACATGGATAAACAAGGGGAGTCCCCTATGTCTCCTTTTGTGGGGGGCTTAAACAGAAAATGTGGGTAAGAAGGCATCATGACGGTCGAACCTGACTGTTCTTGTGTCGGTTGAGAGCCAGGCTGAGCGTGTCGGATGCGTACTTAGAGGAGCTGTAGGGTTCTGTCCCGTTCCTGTGCTGCATGTCCTCCATGCTAAAGGCGCAGCGGCAGGCATTACCCGAGGAGGTCCACACCACCCTGGACGTGTGGCCGCCATCGCAGAGCAGAGGCTCCAGCTCCCTGATCTGCATCACAGAGACCAAGGATGTGCACCGTCACAGATGAGGACATGTTTAAGAAGGTTTTATAAATGCATCAAACTGAGCTAACAAAACCAGACAACTTTCTAATCCCAGCTGTGGGAACATCAGCATCTACTGGTGCTCCAGATTACCACATCACTTAGCTGTGAGGCTAACTAACTAGGATATTTTAGGTGCAGGGATTTACATTGTGTGTGTGTGTGTGTGTGTGTGTGTGTGTGTGTGTGTCCGTCCGTTCGTCCGTCCTACCAGGAGAAAATGACCAAAGAGGTTGGTAGCAAACACCTCCTGCAGTCCGTCGGCGTTGACGCGGTCCTGTTGCGTTAGGAGACCCTCGGCTGTTGAAAACATGTGGACGACGTTCCTGGAACAATACACAAGTTGAAGCGGCACGCAACCGTCACATTTCACGTCATTGGGAGTGAAAGTGATTACCTGGAAAACAGACCCCTGAAAAAAGCTTCTACATTCAGGCGAGGGTTGGGCATAATTCCCGCGTTTAGATACAGGAAATGGATTCTGCTGTACCTGTGGAGAAATATTAGCTTAAAGTGGTTCGTGGATGGGGTCAGGGTGTCTCTGTGTGGGGGTGTCGGTACCTGGACTTGATCTCCTGAGCAGCGGCGAGCACTGAGCGCACGGAGCCCACATCGAGGTGCAGCAGGTCCACACGGGCACCAGCGTGGGAGGCCAGGAGGGCGGAGCGGGCGGCCTCGGCCCGCTGCTCGTTCCTGCAGGCCAGACACAGCCGGACGTGGACGTCGTGGGTGAGCAGCCGTTCGCACAGGGCCAGGCCGATGCCGCTGTATGGAGGGGGGGACGGGTAGACAGAACAAGAGAAAACCAAAAAGAGGCAGGAAACGTGTAAATCAAGTGGTTAAAATGATCCTGCCATTTAAACAGCAGCACAATATAATAGAAATATCTCAAAACAGTCATGTTTAGGATTTAAAACCACCCAAACCGGCTCAAAGACGGTAATTTAAATGTTTGAAGAGCTTATTTTATTATCAAAAGTATGATATTTATGGTAGATGCTACACAGCAGTGTAGTGAGATATTCATTTGTGTTGAAATGTTTAGATTTAATACAGTATATTATCAGCATGTTTTTATGCCAAACAGTCATATGCTGCACATGGACATGATAATACATATAAATAAAATAATAAAATAGATAAATGTCTATTTTACTTAACATATTGTAGTGATAGTGCTGGTTTTTGTGTATACAGTACTGTATTCTGCTCCACGTGCCTTAAATTGCTCCTTGAGAACAAATAAAGTTTTTGAATTTGAATTATAAACTTATAAATATGTATTATTCGGTTCCTCAAAACAACAATAATAATCAATAAATAAAAATTTCAGGAATGAAACACTTCATGATTGAGTCAATAATTCTAAATAAATTATAAACACAGCAACTGAGTCATCGGAAGACACTCTAACATGACAAAATAACGGGTTTATTCACCGTTAACGGGCTTACCTGTTCGCGCCGGTTACTATGACAACTTTCTCCATTCCTCACCGGTTACCGGCGGCCGGAGCGGAGAACGGCGCCGTTAAAAACCCGAAACCGGTTGAGACTCATCGCAGCAGAGGTTCAGCCCATCTTCCGATCCCTGGGCGAGCACTTCCTCAGCCTATGCACGAGCGTGGTGTGATTGGATGTCAGCAAACAGCTGGCCAATCAGATTTTAGTACGGAGAGCCAGGAGGATAAAACAGGATAAAAAGCGATTCAAAATTCCGAAAGGACCGTGGTGTCGATTTATGTCAAATAAAAATACTGTAATTATGTTTTCAAGGGTGAATAAACAATAAACAATTGTTTATTTATTTGTAATGAAAATAGATTCATTTACAGGAACAACAGATTTATCAATGGATGTGCAGAACAACTGAAGAACAAATTGATCAGTTATTTACATTTTAGGATTCTTCACAAATATATATACATTGGACGATTCTTGCTTTACCCTGATTTTATATATAAAAATGTTTATTTATTAAATTTTTTTAGAGGGTCAAGATCATGATAACACAGAAATTTATAATGTAGCATGAAACTAAACCTCTTTCTTGAACAAATATCAACCTTTAACAAGTACACATAAAAAAAACCCCATTTACATCCTTTCATGATATCTTGCAAACTAACTAACTAACTACTCCCCTTCTCATTGGTAAAAACATGAACATTCATGGAACACAACACTTTTCTACTGACATCCTAAATGTGCAACGTGTGAATGCAGGCATTTATAAGGAAAAGAAATTCAACACATATTTACATAGCTGTATTTCATCAACCTAGGATTACCGTGGTGGAGGCTATAAATAGACAGCATGTGTTATAAATAGATATTAAATATTTATATTTAATATGATCTAAGCTCCATTTCGCACCTCCGTTTATCTTAATATTTACACAACCGATGTGAATAAATGAGACACATTTAATGAATTGTTCATGACTCAGAATGAATGTAGAATAAATTCATAAGGGAGGACCCTTCTGCTACGCCAGGGTCTCCATCAGCTGAGTGTGTATGTCGTGAAAGCTCGGCCTCTGCTTGGCGTTCCTCCTCCAGCAGCTCAGCATGAGGTCGTTGTAGATTCTATCGGGACAGCTGGGGGGCTTAGGCAGACACACCTTGGAGCACAGACACAGAATCAGCTCCTCATGTCTTTTTATTTTTATGTAAACCCATACCACAGACGGTGTGAGGCACTCACCTGCTTGCCCTGGTCCCTGAAGAACTCTCCCGTGTTCTCGATGACCTGCTCGTCGGTCAGCTGGGAGTACGGCTGCTCCTTACACAGCATCAGGATCTCCCACAGAGTCACGCCAAACGCCCACACGTCGCTGGCCATGGTGAACTTCCCCTGACACGACACACACAGCGTCAAGTCAAATCCTGGATTTCACAACGTTAGGATGCTCGAATTTACTAACACAGCTGAAATATGACCAGCGAGTGGGTTCCATTGACTTGTTGTTGACCCATTATAATTTATACATCTAAAATCCTCAAAGGAAAATGAGATCAATTGTAATTTCTTTTGTATTGAACCTTTCAATTCATGCTTTTTTTCCAGCTCTCACCAGCAGGATGCTCTCCCAGGACATCCAGCGGATGGGCAGGACGGCCCGGCCCTGGATCCGGTAGTAGTCTCCTCTGTACAGGTTCCTGCTCATGCCGAAGTCGGCGATCTTTATGGTGTAGTTCTTCCCCACCAGGCAGTTGCGTGTTGCCAGATCCCGATGGACAAAGTTAAGGGAGGACAGGTACTTCATGCCGGACGCGATCTGCACCGCCATGCTGATGAGTTTTCTGCGACAACAGAGAGTAAAAGTGGGTCTAGTCGGTTCGTCTGATGGATGTTTTTATCAGAACCCACATGAATTCAGGGGGACTGTACCGAACCAGATCATTCCCCTCCTGTTCCGTCCTGTCCTCTCTGGCCTCTTTGCGTCTCAGGCTGCAGAGGAACTGGTTCAGGTCTCCGTTCTCCATGTACTCGGTGATCATGCACAGGGGATCCGTGTCCACACACACCGCCAGCAGACGCACGATGTTGGGGTCCCTCAGGCGAGACATGATCCGGATTTCCTTCAGGAAGTCATTCCTGAACAAACACACTTCTGAGTTACAGCAGGATCAGCGACCGATGGACAACCACCTGGAGGCGATGCACCTGTACCTGGCGTTCTTGTTGGCGTCCTCCCGCAGCGTCTTCACCGCCACCAGCAGAGGAGACTCGCTGGTCGCCTCTGGGGACAAATCCTCCTGCAGAAAGTCCTGCATGCCCTCGGCTTCACACAGGTGCACCTGTGAGAATCAGAAGGCTTCCGTCATCCTGTTGGCATCGCTGGAAACAAACATCTCTTTATGATTCATACCGCTAAGCGCTGTCCATTTGTAGTTACACTCTGGCTTTTATCACACAGCATTTTCAAACAGAGCGATGAGGATAAATCAGCACGGCTCCATACAGTCATTAAATGCTAAATCAATAGCGATAAAGAGCTAAATGAACGCACTTCTCCAAACTGGCCCTCTCCCAGCTTCTCCTTGAAGGTCAGCTTCTGCCTGGGGAATTCCCTCATGGAGGAATCGGAGCCGGAGAACAGACTCATGTTGACGGCCGTGATGGAGTAGGTGCTGCTGCCCGGAGACGCCTGGAGGCTGACGATGTCCGCCTCCGCATAGTGGGGGGCCCCGTCTGAACCGCAGGTCGCAAGGGCCCGACAGGAGGAGCTGGGGCCTGAGGTGGAAGCACAAAACATTCACACCCCAGCAGAGGTGGACGCAGGAGATCCTCCAGGTTCTCTCCTCTTACCCAGGTGTTCGGTGGACTGAGCGAACTCAGGTAGCTTCCTGATGAGGCGGGAAGGCTCCTGGTAGTCGGAGCACAGCGGGAAGATCCTCTCATAGGTGGAGTTGGACATGGAGCCGCCTTCGCTGGACAGAGACGAGTGGTGGGAGAAGAAGGCCCGGGTCTGCAGGGCGAGGCGGGCGGTCAGCTCGTCATCCAGCACGCGACGGGACGCCTGAGGAACACACGACCGATGACGGAGGGTCGGAACCGACACTCACCTGTGCTGTCTGTTCTATTCTTTACACTTCAAATACAATAAATTCACATCTATAAGAATAACTGAATCATTATCACATAGAAAAAACTCTCCTCTCACCTTTTCAAGCATCTTTTGCCAGACCTGCCTCCACAGGATGATGACTATGATAGCCAATAGGATGGCGATGATCGCCACCAAGCAGCCAATCAGAATCCTGGTATTGCTGTCATCCACTTTGTGAGTGGGGTCATCCCCTGAGCAACCGGATGAGAATTTAAAGTTGGGTTTAATTTAATAATCACAATTAATTTACCTTCAATGACTTTCTGCTTGAAATTCAGTTAAACATAATAATTTAGAGGGAAAAACAGCATTTATAGAATCACTCCTCGTGTTGTCAACAGGGGGCGCTGTGCACCCAGATTTACCAGTTATCCAGACCCACACCTCTAGTTTGATCCCTGAGCATCATAATAAACTGACACTGATTCAAGCTTAATTAATTAAAATCATAGATAAATAATCTTATGAAAACACATTTTAGACTAAAGATTAAACTCTGCATGTTTTGCTGACACATCTTTTCCCAGCTGTCATGCATCAAACCAGTGCTTGCTGACCTGGCAGTGTATTTGTGGGGTGTCCGTGCTTGCGGGGGGTCAGAGATGTGTTGTACACAGCTGAGCCTGGGAGGGGAAGACGAGGAGAGGCGAAGATGAAGGATCATAGTTAGAAATATTCACGATGATGATGATGATGATGATGATGATGGGCTCACCTGACTGGAACGCCACCTCGCTGAACAGCATCCACAGGTCGCTGAAGTGGAAACGACATTTGATGGTGCTGGCCGTCCGGTCCCTGAGGGGCACGGTGACGAAGCGGGCGCTTTGGCTCAGGCGGTCCACGGCCGGCCTGAAGGTCACCGCGTCGGCCTCCCAGTCGGGTCCGGAGCGGAAGAAGCAGCTGGCCTGGCGGAACATCCTCACCCCTCTGCTGAACATGTTGTTACAGTGAACCTGTGGAGACGGAGACGGTTAGGAGATAAAAGCTCAAGAAAGAACAAAAAAATATAGATTTCTTTGTCTTCCAAGATGAACTAAACCAGAGGTGTCAAACTTATTTTTCACTGAGGGCCCCATCAGCATTACGGCTGTCCTCAAAGGGCCAGATTGTAATTAATGAATGTAACTAAATGTAACGTAAAATAAATGTAACTTCTCCTTAATGTTAGATAACTGAATTTATTACTTATTCTAGTTCCAAACATTACAGTTAGATAGAAAAAATGTTGTTTTTTTGTTTCTCTGTTCTAACATAAATCCTTTTAATTTGTCAGGTTATTAAACCCACAGAACTCCATCAATCAAGGATCAAACCATCAATCAATAAAGAAAAATAACATCAGACACAAGTTAGGACATTAACTTTGTTCACAACGGTTTTGTTAAAATTATATTGGGCTGAATTACTGCATTGTGGGAAATATAATTTTGGTCAAAGCACACTTTGCCCTTTTGTTTTTTAGACACTCTGACCTTTTATTCTCTCGTGGGCCACATAAAATGATGTGGAGGGCCACATTTGGCCCCCTGGCCTTGAGTTTGACACATGTGAATTAAAAAAGTGCAAAAACGGCTTCACAGGTTCAGAATCAGAGCGGAAGCAGGAGTGGAGATGAAGAGACAACCAACTGGTCCGGATTTTATTTTGCATAATTTTCCAGAATTTCTGATAATATCTGCAGTGGACTGACACTTGCTCAGCACGGCAACATGAATTTGGCTCAGCAATGTTAAAAATATCCACCTTTTCTGTTTCCAGGTGGAATTTCCTCCCTGAACTGATCGCCTACCTTCATGGAGGTGAAGTTCCGGACGTGGTCGAACTCAAAGATCATCTCCACGTAACCTTTGGGGAAGGTCTTGTTGGTCCAGCCTACATAGTCGTACCCGGGCCACGCGCTGTAAATGTGGCTGTGTAGGAAATCGTCCAGCCCCCAGGTGCCGTCCGTCAGCTGACCCAGACCCTTCGTCAGCCTGGCAGAGGAGTCAGGAGGAGATTAAAACAGGCTTTAACGGGGGCCTCCATCTGTCTGTGGCAGAAGCAGTAAAATCCAGACCTGTCAGCTGATGCTCCATCATAAACAGAGTCATTAAAGTAGACGTCCAGGCCTCTGTAGATCATCTGGTGCCCATCTGGGATGCTGTAGGACGTCAGGCCGTCTGCAGAGGCAAAACATCCCAGATCAGACCTGGTTTACTCACTATGATGTCTTCTCCACGCCGTTGGATGAACGAACCCAGCCATTCGCAGCCGTAGAGCTCCACCCGCATGCACGCGATCATGGAGTGATCCGTCACCGGCATGAAGCGGACGAACCGAGCCACCATGGGAGGCTCCAGGTCCTTCAGCACCACATCATACGCATTCCTGTTGCCCTCAATGACCTGCAGGAGGAGAGGCAGACGAGACAAACCGAGAACGAGTGAAACTCGTCAGGGAAAATCCTCTCGTCTAATTACACAGGATGTGGTGTTAAAACCAGAAGAATGTTTCAGCAACACGTTCAGATCTGAGCCGCTCTCCACCGACTCTGTGGAGAGTCCTGAAGGCGATGCTCTGAGATTCAAATTCAATTCAATTCAAAAAACTTTATTTGTCCCCAAGGGGCAAATGAAGGCACATAAAGCAGGACTGGTGCACAAAAAAGACATGCAGGGTGCAAAAACCAGACTTAATACACAGAAAACCAACACTAGCACTAAAATACACAATAAACAGATGAGTACAATATAAACATGTGGTGTCATAAATAAAGATAGCTAGACCTCTCGTATAGTGGCAGCATTATGTGTGTAAAAGTGCAAACATACAGTGTAAACATGGACAGTGTAAACATAAACGATAAACATAAATAATAATTAAATAACAACATAAATACACTGTTTATTAAATAATAATTCAAAACCTAGTTAGTTAGTTCAAAGACTAGTTAGTCCAAAATGTAGTTAGTTTAAAACCTAACTAGTTAGTTTAAAATCCAGTTAGTCAGTTAGTTAGATCAAAACCGACCCTAGTTAGTAGTTTAAAACCTGATTAGTTAGTTTTAAACCAAATTTGTTCAAAACCTGGTTAGTTTAAAACCTAGTTAGTTAGTTAAAAACGTAGGTAGTTAGTTATAAATGTAGTTTAAAACCCAGTTATTTCGTTAGTTATTTAGTTAGTTTAAAACCTAGTTAGTTAATTTGTGAGTTAGTTCAAAACCTAGTTAGTTTAACACCTGGTTGGTTAGTTGGGCTCACCTGCATCCCCTTCCGGTCGTGCCAGCCCACCCAGCTGCTGCCGTCCCGGCTGTACTTGATGCGGTATCTCTGGGCGAACTCGTTGCCCATCCCGTCGGCATGGCGACCCTGGGTACCCACCAGCGTGATGAAGTGCAGCGAGCGCAGGTCCACCTGGAGGAACTCTTTGACCCCGTCCGGCTCAGACATGATGTCAGGACACCAGGCGCCGTCGCCGTCACTGTTGTCCAGGTCCAGCCTGAAGAGGAGGAGGAATGAGCGACTAGATGTTCCAGACGGACGTTTCATCAAAAACGGGAACTGAACAGATAGTTTTAATGAAGGAAATGGAAGCACAGGAAATAAAACCCTTAAATCATCACACATGCCTTCCGAATCTGGCGGCGGTCGACTCGGACCACTGGCTGGAGGCGGAGATGTCCTCGTCCCGAATCTGGCCTCCGGTCATCCCGAGAGGATACCGACACATTTCTGCAAACACACACGTTATGTTTAAAAGCATTATGCACATGCGGTTTGTGAGGCTTTCATGTGCCGTAGGAGATTTCAATCTTTTTTATTATTTGTGCATTTGCAGGATGTGAAGAATGGAGGGTAAAGCGGTCAATTCTCGCCCCCACCCCACACCCCAAACCCCTTCCTGCAGCCCTGCGAGGCCTCTGGAGCCTAACAGAGGCGTCACTATGTAGGTGCCAGTCCAAACAGAATGCAAAGGGAGTGGCCCCGGGGCCGGTGGGTAATTATTTCTACACGTGACGGACATTCAAAGCGTCTGTTTGGTCGTAACGCTCCCGTTAACGGGGGTAGAGATAAACGTAGCGACAATTTGCTTCATCAAAGTCTATATAATTCATGACTCGTCTCCACATCTGGTCCCTGCTGTTTATTGTCGTCATGGCGACCTGGTAGTTAAGGCCTGTCTGTGTTCACCGTCCCACACTGACCGCCTGACATGGAGCAGCAGAACAAATAAGCCTTTTACTGTGAAAATATCCTAAAGTGGGAGAGTCAAATGAGTGTGTGTGTGTGCATGTGTGTGTGTGACAGAGTATGTGTGTATAGGTGCGTATAGGTGTGTGTGTCACCTACAACTACGGCCTGCAAATTTTCTGATTTTTTTTTCCACGAATGCCCCCTTGCTTGTGAAAGGTCTGCCTGTTCTGTGGGTATTTGCTGTCTGACCAGTAGGTGAACCACACACACACACACACACACACACACACACACACACACACACACACACACACACACACACACACACACACACACACACACACACACACACACACACACACACACACACACACACACACACACACACACACACCTGAGCCCACCCACCAAACATTACATTCCTTCTCCGTCTTGTCCGTCCCTCCGGAATATGAAGATATTTTAAGCTGATATGATCACCATCCATGCTTCTTTAATTAAAAATTAAAACTACATACAATTAAACATAAATCCACATGTTGGACCAAAATGTCATCTAAGAAAATCTTTACCCCCGCCTGAGGATGTGGGTGTAAGGATGAATCTGTACCTGGGTTGACTTGGGAACGCACGCTGGAGGCCGTCAGGATGAGGAAGACGAGGGTCGGGATCACGTCCTTCATCTCCTATCGAGCTCTGGATGAGATCACAAGCGCCCAAAATTTATTATATGCAAGGAAAATGTAGTGTTTTATTTGTGACACAAACACAAACACAAACACACACTAGAACATTCAGAGAATGCACACCTCTGACAAGGAAGCTCAGATTTCCCATAATGTGATTGAACCTAAATGTGACAGTGGTACGTTTATGTGATCAGTGACCAGTTTTTATCATAAAACATATTTTATTACAGCAGCTAATTTACACTGTGCCCTGTAGACTTCAAAAGATCCTGATCATGTCTATTGATCTGTGATAGACCCCTATATGGGGATGTCATTGTGTATTTATCTGTTCAAACATAGCAACCTCGTAGACGAGGACAGAAACAAACATGAACAGAATCTGAAAACCCCCAACATTTTTCAAAATTTTCGATCCACATGAAGGTGATTTTTCTGGGCTTTTCCCGACCACTTCAAGAAAATTTAATTATAGTCCATCCTTAATTTTTTCAGTAATCCTTGCTTGAAATATTGTGTTAAAAAGAAATACTGGGAAAAATCTTGGACAAAAATATCAGAACATTATCAGCAAAAGTTGTAATTTTCTTTTCTGTTGTTCCTTTTCTTTACCTCTAAAAAACCTGTGGAGGTCTCGGTGACTCGGTTTGGAACCAGAGAACATTTAATCCACGTGGGTCCACTGTGAATACTGACGAAAAAAAGTTTAAATAAATTCAAATAAAACTCAGATGTAACACCTTCATGTGAGCAGATACATTCGTTTCTTCTACTTCAGTTTATTCTGAACCTGTATGATGTTTTTTTCCTGCGTGAAGTCAAAGAACTGAGATGACACAAAAGTTGAAATTCAACACAAACGCCTGAGTTAACAGTCAGAAAGGAGATCGACATAGATTTGACTTACTCTTGCAAATTCCTGCCTCGCTGGTCTGAAACTGCCCGTTTCAGGGACTATTCCACATCTGAAGTCTCTGACCTCTTCGTCTTCCTCGCAAGAACTTTCTGGGAATGGAAAAGCGAGGGAGAGGGAAGGAGGGAAAGAGGGAGGGCGGAAGAGGAAACGGAGGCTGATGTAAAAGTCTGACTGAAAGGAAGAAACAGAAAATAGTATGCTTTGGGGGTTTTTTCTGTGGTGAAGCCAGAATCTCAGAATTCCACCTGATCCACAAATGGTTTCAATTACGGCCTACAGAGCAGCTTCCTGCGGAGAAAGACTGGATTCAGTGAAGTAGAGGACAAAGACAAAAAAAACCTTCCTGGATAAAAACAAGATGAGTCACCAGGGGGACGGAACGTTAAGTGAACACAGCAGCAAAAAAGAGGGAGAAGATTCTTATTTGATTGGAAAAAAAAAATCATATTTTTATTACTAATGATTAAACGCATATAGTACAATATATAAACATGCATTCATTTTAATTTTTATATAAATATAAAGGATGTTTTTTGACTAATAATGATGATCCAGTATGAAGAAAAAGCTCCATTCTTTTCTACAGGAGACTTTTCCTCCAGGATGTTGATTAAAGACAAATTTGAGGTGTGTTTGGTTTTCCGGTGCTAATCTGTCCACTGCTGGGAATCTGATTTTAGATTGGGATTAATAGATTAATATCAATGATTATTGACGAATAAACTTGATCATTATGTTGACTTGGATGCCAACATTTAGCACGTCTTACTGTATATTCACTTTGCTTGGTTTGGCGAATTAGTATGATACCATTAGTCATGAAGAAATAGGAGCTTAGCCTTTGCACGTGTTTGGATGTAAAATAAAGTGACTTACATCCGAAACTTGCATTTTCTTCACTTAATTTTTTTATTCTGTCACAAATCTGTCAACATTGAGGTAGCACTAACACCTGAAGCCAATGAGACGGAAGCTAACAATAGGTGATTCTATTATAATAGAGTGAAATATTGACCAGCTGTTGATGCTAGATGACAAACCAGTTATTCCATCTTCTCCGCCGCCGTTCACTGAGGCGTTTCCATCTTTGAAACTAACGACTAAGGGCTGATATTCTCCTCCACATTTCCCACTTTTAACGCATGGTGACATGGAGCAGCTGCTGTCTGCACACCGACTCCGTCTAATGGGAGGCGATCCCGTTTAATGACCACAGCTGGTGCACAGAAAGCTGTCAGCTCCCCCATTTCTCATTTCATCAACCAATTACAGACAGGAGGAAAACATTTAGTAGAGGTCTGCCCAGAATCTGGGGTGGTTTATTATTATTAGAGGCAAACCGGGCTGACAGTCACCAATGGGTTCATCTCAGCAATTAGTCAGTCACACCAAATGCTCTTAATTATCACGAGACATTTGAGAAAGGGCGCGTCATTTCCCCAAGGAGAAACACCGATTGATGTGCAGCTTAACATCTAGTTCACGAAGAAATGACAGATGTAGAATCGACAGAATGGATAGAAGAGAGAGAGAGAGAGGAACTCCTTCAACTCTTCAGAAAACCTTCTTCAGAATTAACAACAGAATGAAGACCAGGAATGATGCCACGTTATGTTTAAAGTACATGTTCTTCAATCCGTTAGTAATCACAGATAAAACAGCAGAACAATTACTTGTTAATTCAATCGTTAGCACGTGTTAGAATATCCAGAGAGATGAGGCCAAGACACTCATTCAAGATAAAATCAACCGTAAAGTGAAACAAGGATCCTGATATAAACTAAAGGTTTGCGTTACCCGCATGAGTCACAGTCAGAAGAGTACATCACTTATGTAAAGGGGAAATAAAGTGTTTAAAAAATAAGTTTCATCAGCATCTACTGCCCTAAAAGTCTGTGCTTTGTGTTAACATTGCTTTAGCTGGTATTAGCATTTAGCTTAGCGTGGCCTCCAGATAATTTTTGACTTGCTGGTCCGGTAACGGACCACCAGCAAACTGGTTCTAGATGTTAATGAAGAAAACAGGACGGACGTGACGTCTCCAGAGGAATCACACTTTGACCCGTGAATGAATCAATTGATCAATAACATTGATAAATCGCTCTCTGAGGGTGAAGTCAGCGAAACGAACTGTTCTCCACGTCGCTGAAGGACAGGCAGACGTGTATTTACATATTTAACCACAAAGCTGGACAGGTTCCTCACATTACAGATGGGAGACATTATTGATTTGATCAAAACAAATACTGACGCATCAGTATCGATTACTCATTCAGTCGTTAGCATGCAGTGGATACTGATCACATTTTTAATCCAATTAAATGTTCTTTCATTAAATCATCCACATGTGAGCTGAAACATTAGATCCACAACGGATTATTTAAAGGTATTTTATGCAGGATGTGTTGGACCGGGCTGAAGCGGACCTGAGGTCGAGAGAGCTAGAGAACGAATCAGGAGAGAGAACGACAGGGGGCGATGCTCAGAAATTAAAAGTGCATTGCTTGTTTCACAGTGGTTGAACCCTAAAACGGAAATTGTGTGTATGTGTGTGTGGGGGGGGGGGGCGTTCTGCATAGCATACCTTTAAACTGGTTCATTAGTACATGTGGGACTTTGCCTCACAAAGGTTTATACTTGTTGTTTTTCTTGTATTAGTTTAGAACCTTAATATTAACTGCATTAATTTTTATGAGATTTATTTGCAGAGGTCCCACAGTAAAAACTACAGCTGTGTAGACGCTCCCGACTGCAGAAACTTCAGCACCAAGTCCTCCTCCTGCTGGTTGTGTTGATTAAAACTAGTATTTTATACTCCTAAAAGGCTATTTAATTTATTTATAACTATTACTCTATGATGTAAGCTAGTACAACATGTTTTAGTTAGTGTTCTCTTTCGTTCTACAGTCTTATTTTTATTTCAGTTTTTCAAACATTTATTTTGTGCACAGGAAATCAAAGTTTAAACGTTAAAGTTACAGTGCTGAGTCGGCGTTTTTGCGCAGAACCTCGTCATCGTTCATCATTTCCGTTTGACGTAGACGCGCGGCTCTACACCGCCATCTCGTCCCCCAGACAGTCCGGCAGACTCTCTGCATTCAGTACGTTCAACAGACGGGCCGGGCCATCGGCCGCCGCCGCCACCTCGCCCTGCCCCCAGCTGTCCCGGTCTTCGCTCTCGTCCGTGTTGGACTCGTACTCCGACCCGATTCCCGACTCCCTGAACCTCAGCAGCTCCAGCGCCCCCAGGACCTGCTCCCCCATCAGCGAGCTGTCATCAGGGGCGCCGTCGCTGGGCGTCTCCCCTGTGTCCCTGGGGCCTGGCTCCTGACCGTCCGGCCCCCTGGTGGGGAAGCGGTACCACTCCAGGCGAAATCCACGGTCGTCCAGCCCCTGGGGGGCAGCGTCAGCACCGACGGCGCCTGGGGAGATGGGTCCGGGGCGGGCGGAGCCCCAGGCGCTGTCGCTGGTCGGGAGCGGTGCTCCCAAAGCGCCCGCAGATGAGGAGGAGGTGAGGCGCTCCTCGGGGGGCTTGGCCCGGAACGTGATCTCCAGAAGACTGTCCTGGGATCCCACTGAGGACAGACAGGAAGTGAGTGAAGATGTGGACAGGAAGCAAAGTGGATGAGGTCGTGGTGACATGCATGTCCAGGACCGCCATCGGGGTTGGACCCTTGAAACTCACTGGAGGTCAACTGGCCGGCGGCTTTGAGCTCCAGCTCCTGGATCTGTTTGACTAACAGGGAGATGTGCTGCAGGAGGTCGGTGTTCTGCTGCAGGAGCCTCTGGACCCGGGCCTGGGCGTCGGTCCTGGCACTCACCTCCAGCGACAGCTGCTCCTGGAGAACGTGGACCTAGGCAGACCACACACAAATCGTAGAATTTCACGAAAACTCAAGGTAATTCAGCGGAAACCTGAACAAACTCGCGTCTGGGGTTTGATCAGATTCTAATGATTGCGATGGAGCATTTCGGACAGGAAGTGATTCAGTGAAAGAAAACCAAACGACGCAGGAAAAACAGAATCCAAAAGAAAAACCATGAAGGAAAAAACCCACAAGATAAAATCTAACAGCGGCCACAGAGAAAAACTGAGGAACTGACCTCGGACACGAGGAATCACAGTCTAACGTGACGAGATAACAACAGACAGGTGGGAAGGGGGGGGCAGACACGACACGCAAAGACAGCAAAAAAAAACAGGAAATAAAACTGAAACGGGGAAAAGAAGAAACTACCGCTAACAAAAAGTCAAATATCTCAAAACAAAAGGTTTCTATAGAATTTAAAGGAATGAATTTTGAGATCCTGACAAATACCATTCTTTAAAGGATTTAGAGGATTTCCACTAAGACTTTAGACCTCTCGCTAAAAAAAATGAATTTTTAAAATTTTTTTAGCGAGAGGTCTAATAAATTTGGTTGACATTTATTTTCTGTGTAAAATTAATTCTAATAAATAGGGCAATTACTATTAATCTAATGTGATGCTTCACTCATAAGAAAATGTCTTATTGATCAGTGAGTCAACAAAATATGGCATAAAACATTAAATAAATGATAATCTACTTCCTCTTTTTACATTTAATTTGATTTTAATTTATTTTAAAAAAAATTTCATTTAAAGTTGAATTACATTTTTTTAATTAAAAAATGTAAATAAATAAATTAAAATAAATTAAATTAAAAAAGAGGACGCAGATTATCATCATCATTAATTTAATGTTTGGTAAGAATGATAATCTGCTTCCTCTTTTTTTGACTCCTTTACGGACATCTAACACAATCAGCATCCCAGCCTTTCAGAAAATCATGTTAAACTAAAGACATGAAGACGTGATGCCACCAAACGACACGGGTTGGCATGAGACAGCGGCGCACCTGTGCCGACGCCACCTGTGCCTGCTGCTCCTGCTGCTGGAGCTGCTTCTGGAGGAGCTGGACCTGGTGCTCCTCGGAGCAGGAAGCTTCTGCTCCTGCAGGATCCGAGGCACCGCGGACGGGGGAGCCCAGCAGGAGGGACGGCCCGTCGGACGCCTGCAGACAGACACACACACACACACACCACGGGAATCCTGCGTTAACGGAGCGCCGTCACGTGGATGAACAACCAAACCTCAGGTTGTCACCAGAAGCTGAATTCATTCATTCATTCATTCATTCAATTCAAACCAATTATCTCCATGACTCTCTGGGGTAAAAACGCTGACGCCGCCTCTGAGACTCGGTGGGAAACGCGTTGACTCACATGAGAGAGCTGCTTGTTTCACATCCCAGGATTATTAGAGCAGCGCCAGAAAATATTGCCATGTTTTCATTAATAACCCACACCATCCCATCAATATTGAAGGGCTTTTTCTTTCCCTCGGCGGTTTTTTTCTGATTATTGTTCAACATGAGACGTAGTTCTGTAGAATTCTTAACAAACGGAATATTTCAGAACATTTTTGGATCACATTTTTCTCAATTAGTGGCAAATAAAAAAGAACCAGCTCTGTTAAATAGATTCTGTTATACTCTTAATATAAAAAGGATATTTTTTAGTGCCTTTTAGTGATGATCCTGACTTCACCAGTGGAGACAAATATAATGTTTACCTGATAGAATCTGCCTTCTTTAACAATCATACCAGCATCTGCACCTCAAGATGGACCAATCAGATTACTTCATTCATGAGACATAGTCTTATCTTGTATCTCTGGATAAATAGAACAAATTAAAATGTCCCTACAGCATTGTTCTCGTTTACGTGCGTCCTTGCATCTTTGACACACATTTTTTGACAGGCTGGGCTTTAAAGAAAAATATTCTGTGACACGAAAAAGAAAGACAAGCAGAGCTTTGAGCCTCGCTGGAAGGAAACCAAGGAGAGGGTCCACACTGTACCTTCCCATTGTTCCTGAAGGCCTCCTCCTTCCTGACCTTCTCCAGGTCTGATGAAGAAACGCATTCAATGCTCTCCTCTGTGGTAGCTTCAAGGTCGGTCTCCTCTGACAACGCAAACCTCTTCCTGGCTGTGGAGAGGAGAGGCAATTATAGCGCCGACTTTGAGCTTTATTATTTGCAGTAAAAGCAGCGACAGCAGCGACAGCAGCGAGCCAAGAGCTGGCACAAGCACTTCCAAGGTCTTTAATCAACGGCTTTCACAACTCTCCAAAAAACGCGTCTGCAGCTGCGGCTGCTGAAAACCCGCATCACTCAGGTGATGATGGGTTTGTTCTGTGTGTTTAGAACAGAGAGAGAGAAACAGGGGAACCGGGTGGAGGGACCGGATCGGTACCTGGCGCCGCTTCATCTGCCTTCCCCTCTTCTTCCTCCGGGTCATCGCTCTTCTTCTGCAGGGTCAGCTGGTGGCACACGTCGAACGCCTGGCCAACCGTCCGCACGATCCTCATGGCGTGAGACTGTAGGGAGAAGAAGAGGGAGGGAGGATGAAAGGATGAAAAGAGGGAGGAAATGAAGGAGGAAAGAGGAAGGAAACGGGCGGATGTGGAACAAGAGGACGACCCGCGCTCCAGCTGCTCGTCCTTCTACCTCTGCCGTCATGAAGACGGATCAGTCTATTTGAGAGGCATTAATTCTGATGGCGGGGGGGAGTCCAGATTAAATTTGCTGTTATCGTGGGCTCAGCATCAGCATCGTCAGCTCATCAATTATCGGCCGGTTGGATTCAGAAAGCTCCACATGGTCTGACATCAAAGCCCCGCAGGGCCGCCACACCATAATAAATCAAATCTCCTCGTATGAGATGATGCACCTCCTCCTACTCATCACACGCGTTCGGTTGGCGATGCTCTGATGAAGCGAGGCGCCGCTGGTCACCTCCCCGATAACACCGTGGGCGTGTGTTAAGCAGCGGTGAAGATGTCTTGAAGTGGCGATTAAAAAAAGCCTCTTATTTCCTCTCCCACTTGTGTTATTAGTATTCAGCTTCACGAAGCCGCTGTCCGGTATCCATGGTGAAGGGACTGCACCACGCTGGCGCTTCCTGTTCATCACGTGGACATGGACCGGAGAGGAACGCGTCTTCATTTCAATAAACAGATTAATTGGTCATCAAGTGATCCAACAGGACTATGTATCAGTGAGACACTGGGATTAATCCTCAGAATGACATCATCAGATCATTAATCACCAGGTTTTTAAAGACAAAAACAACCTGCAGTGATTTATTGGTTGCTGTTTGTCGTCCGTTTCCAGCGTAAACTTGGAGATCTTTCTTAAACCCAACAAAATCCATCAAATTAAAATTGTGTCATTGAGCGACTTCCTGAGCCTGTTGGGCCAAACTTCCTGTGTTTTGAAATAGGCCGTCCATTGAAGGTGCGCCTTATAGTCCAGTGTGCCTCATAGCGCATAAAATCTAGTATTTTTATGTGCGGGTGTGGCGAATGTCACCTCTTCATCATCAGCCCTACCTTCCTCTTGGACTTGAACACGTTGCAGCGGAACGTGTTGCTCTCTCCGTCTCTGGCGATGTAGCTGAAGATCTTCAGGTCTTGGGCGTCATGTGACACGTAGAAGATTCTGCCCACAGGAAGACAAACCGTCTGACGTCACTGCGTTTGAACCTACCGACACACACCTGTCCGGAGGGCCTTACCTGAAGATGGGATCCTGCGTCACCAAGATGGCGTTCTCGTCCCATGACCACCCTTTCCTCTGTGACGACACAAAAAAAAACCACACTTGTGTCACGAAACAGGTTTAATTCTACCAACGCCACATTTCCAGATGACCAACCTTCTTCTTTTTGCGTAAAATCACTTTGATGCAATCTGTGGACACGACAATGTTGACCTTCTTCTTCTTGATGTTCTTCAGTTTGAACTCATACTGGGAAGAAAAATGAGACTGAAATGAGCGAGACCGGCAGACGCGAGGCGGCGTGACGGAAAGGGCCTGCAGAGACGGAGCTCTTCACACAGGATAAATGAAATCCAGCGCTTCCTGAGCTATTTTTTGACAATCGTCTTCTTTGGGGTAATCTGAGTTTGAGTCAGTCTCTGAGGCTCGGAGCTGTTTGAGCTTTCAAACGCAGATTTCCCAGAGAGCGCTAGACATGTGCGGGACGCTTTCATCTCCGGCCATGATTAGTGCTGGAGGCCGTAGCGTCGGCTCCAAAAAAAAGAAAAGAAAGAAAAACAGGCACCGGAGATCTAAGGAGGACTGAATCGATGCGAAATAACGCACCTCGCTCTGAAAACACACAGCCCAACAACTGATGACTAATTGATCAGATGGACTGCTGTGGAATTTACCAGGATCTTCCCTCATCTTCTGTTTGGTGCTGAAATTATGCTTTTATTTTACTGCAAGACTGTCAGAAAACCTTTTGTGTCCAGGCTTCACTGTCAGCAGCATGTAGAATCTCCTGCTTTTAGTTTTCCAGATCGGAAATCTGGAATATTTGGAAATAAATTACAAATAAACTGAAATCTTTTTTTCTAATTGGGCAATTTAGCTGTTTGGATTCAACTAATGCTAATTATACGCTGAACTATTGTTATTTTAGGAGCTTTCATAGTGTGTCATTAATAAATTTCCATGGATTTCCTGATTTGTCCAACGTATCGGACAAGTGTGTTATAAAAATGTGGAAATTTTAAGCATTTTATTTATAATTCACGTTAAAAATGGAGGTTCCTTCTCAGATATTCAAGAACTTCTTTAAAACTTGACCCAAATTAGAGTTTTTAGTTCATTTTAAGCCTCAAAGAAAAACGTTCTGCAAAACCAGCTTCCAGATAACAGATAACAAAGACGCCGTCTGAGGACAATATGGAAACTTGGCAAGCGAGCTCCCAGCAGCCTTTGCATTGTGTGGGTTTATTAAATCCGCTGCTGCCATGCTCCTTTTTTCATTCACTCAAACCTGCAGGCCAGCAAATTCATAATGCATTAAAGGAAATAAAGTAAAAGCCCAGTAGGGAAATTTAATCTTTTAGATTCCTACAAGATATGTAAGGAAAATTAAACCGCACTAAAGAATCGTCTGAGTGAAATGACCATCATGCTTCAGTGTGCAGGAGGGACTAGGATTAAGTCCTCTCTGGGCGGGTTTAGACGACCTCAGACCGACAATATCTTGGTGGTCAGATTAGATCCAACAGCTGACTAACAGATAAATCCTCTGCACCCTGTGCTCCTCTGGAAAACTGCATTGACGGGGGGGTCGTGGTGTTTCCTGTGGTCCGGTCTGGTCTAAAGGGATTTGATCATATCTCACATATAAAACCAGCAGATTCTGTGAATCTGCCCTAATCCAAACCGCCCTGACAGCCCCTGTCTGGGTGTGTCTGGAGGTCATCTCAGGGGTCAAAGTCTGGCTTCAGCTGGTCTGTCACTTCTTACTCTGATCCTCCTCATCGCTGCCACGATCTCCATCCGGCTGGCGGGGCGGCCCACCTCCAAACTGCCAATGTACTGCAAAAAAGAGACATGATCATTGATGGCTTTGGGTGTGAGATACTAATCCCGATTGATCGGTGATGGGGATTATTACCCTTGATGAGGAAATCTATACACTATAAAACACAAACACATGGTGGGTTTGTCCACCAGGTCTGTTTTCTACCACAAACATCAACTATTGCAGTGAAGAATCCCGGTGAGGCTGACGCGTCAGTAACGGAACTACCGGTAGGGCTGTTGGAGGGTTTTTCTGCATCGATCACATTGATACACACATAAATAAACGATGATAAGTTATCGGCTGGAGCAACAGAACCTGAAATCAATCAGGATTCAATCACCAACATCTCAAAGTCGAAATATTTGCTCCGAGAGGTTTTATTCACACCATCAATGACGCGTGGGGAACTGAATCTCATCTTATTCCACTCATAATGATCCACCTCATATCATCCCCCACCCCCATACACACACACACACACACACACACACACACACACACACACACACACACACACACACACACACACACACACACACACACACACACACACACACACACCATCCTTACCTTTGCCTCGAAGCACACCCCATGCTGGAACACCTCGTCGTTGTGCATGGGGATCCTCAAATCGTGCGCCTCATCCACTAAATTGTACTTGGTTACCCCGGGCATCGCCGCACCGACGCGCCGTTATTTTTCGACACCTGCAGATGTTGCGCCTACCCAGCTGCTCCCCCCCCCCATCCGCGCTCCCGCCGGAGAGAGAGAGGCGCGTCCCTCCGGGGGTCATGCGGGTTGAGCCGCTCCGGTTGGTTCGCTTAACGCGCTGGTGTCTGGTCGGGGAGAACACTTACCGACCTCGACGCTACCGACTGAGGCGCGGCGGAGAGGCGGGCACCGCCGCCGGGTTCCCGATGACGCACGAACCTGAGCGCATGACGCTTTCCCTCAAACCCCCCCGTATCCATCCGCGCGTTAACGGACCTGAGCAAGAGAGTAAAATCAGCCGCAGCGGGGGGGTTCTTAACGGATGAAGATGTTTGGACGGAACACCAGCCGCCACCGGGCGTCGGGTTGTAGGACATCTAGCGGCTTCACAGGGAATAAACACCCCCAAATAACTCATAACAAGACCCCACCAAAAAAAAACCTGGTTCTCCTCTGGGTTCTCCAGAGCAGACTACATAAATATGTTACCATCAATGGTTCTTCATCTGTCTGAGCCCATTAGAGCATCCTCATGACCCGGGGAGGGTCATAAAGGAACCCTCATCCTCCTGGATGCTGCAGTTCATTGGTTCTAATGGCTGAAATAGATAGATAGATAGATAGATAATAATCAAATATGTAGAGGAATGGAACACCTTCTGTCAGGATTTTTTTAAATTTAGGAACACAGGAGGCTCAGGTTCAGTCTCTTTTAGCTGCAGGAGAATACACAATCCTTTTGTGTTTCATTGTCTTTAGAAACTACACTGAGTTACCATCATTGTTTTTTCATTTAATGCAGAACCAAACGAATGGATAAGTAAATATTTACATATATAAATAGGTGTGTAAATAATGCCTTACAGCTATGGTTTTGGCCAGTACTGTCTTTAATAGATAAACACCTTCATGCATCATTTATAAAAACCATTACTTTGCAGGATTTTACTGGAAGTAGACACCTGTTTTCTCCTGTCAGTTCTGCCTCTCCTCCAGCAGGGGGCAGTAGAGCACTTTGGAGAGTTAAAGGATGTGAAACTTCAAGAGCCAGAAAAAAAGAAGAGGAAGTCAACCATCCACCCTGGATCGTTATTTTTCATTCATTCATTTTCACATCTTTAATCGATTTTTTTTTAGTCATCTCCTCTACTAGATCTCAGAAAGATCTCAAAGCTTCTACTCCCTGCCAATGGAGAAGTATCCCCTGACTGTGTTTTAAAAGAACAAACACGATTTTTTTTATTCTAATCTTTTTTCATCTGCATTCATTTATAAATATTTGACATCTGATAAGTTCTTCATGTGGTAAACTGTAGGAAATAAACTACAGTTTTTCTCATAGAGACACCAAAGGTGAAAGTATGTGAAACGTTGGCGCCTCACCAGAATCACTCTGATCAATCCTCTGGGGAACATGAACCTGTGCTTTAGATGAGATGAAATCATGGATCAACCAACGACGATCATAATACGGTGCAAACTGTCGTTTGTTCAATTTGTGTGATGACCGAAAAGAAAAGTGTAGTTTTCAGACTGATCAGAGATCTGCTCCTCCAGAGCCTTCACCACTCCTCACAGGCCAGAGAACCACATCCTGCGGCGCTGTCGGAGCCCCTCAGCGAGGAGCAGACTTTCCCTCAGAATTAATTACCTACTGACTGGAAGCCCGCCGTCACCACACACACACACACACACACACACACACACACACACACACACACACACACACACACACACACACACACACACACACACACACACACCCCCGTTACACTGAGTTTAGTCATGTGACCCTTGCAGATCCACGTCAGGCCACTTCCTGTGTGTTCCTTTGGTTTCACACAGGAAACAGAGTTGAAGGACGTGTTATCCAACTCAAAACCGTCACCACAGGGTGTGAATGGAATGAACCAGAAGCCAAAAAAGAGTTCTTGTTCTGCTTTACAGACGTCTGCTTCAGCTCTGCTTCAGCTTTGACCCAGAGAAGCCTGCAGGCGAGATGCACACACGTCAGGCCTCGTTCGCTTCCACGGTTACCAAACGCACACTCCCTGTCTGGTGGGCTTTCAGGCTTCAACTGTTTCCCATCCCTAGCCGTTGGATCACATCTGGACCGATTAGACTGCTGCCGTCATAAAAATATTTCAAAATCACGACTGAACTTTTTATGATTGCAGGAATTAATTAATATTGAATCAAATGAATGTGAATCTCGTGACTCAGGCCCGTCTGCTAGGGAGTTGCAACACAAAATACGTAAAAGGAAATGAGAGGAGACGTTAATGTGAAGACGTGACACACCTTGTTTACATACTGAAGGAGTTGGGGGGAGGCAGGTGGGATGGATCGCAGGCGGGACGTTCAGTCCTCAAAGGCTTGGTGACGGTTCTGCAACACAAATACGTCAGTTTGGGGTTAAATGTTCCTGAAAACACACAAAATCGCTTCTGGGATATTATATTATTATTATTATTATTATTATTATTATTATTATTATTATTATTATTATTATTATTATTATTATTATTATTATTATTATAATTATAATAATAATTATAATAATAATTATAATAATAATTATAATAATAATAATTTTAATATTATCATTATTACTCCCTTTATGTCTTAATTTATCTTCAATGTATATTTTCCCTGTTTCTGTTTGTTCTATGTGTCTGAATGCTGCTGCAACATTTAAGTTTCCCAGTTTGGGATCAACAAAGGTTATCCTATCTAAGTTATATTTACTGATATGTAGTTTACAGCATTTCCTCACAGAAACAGTCTGGACCCGTTAAACTTCAGGTAGACTGTACGGCTGGCCTGTTCGCAGAAGCTACCCCGCCTTTCAGGCTGTGGTTGTAGTTGTGGATGTTGTTTGATTGCAGTCACTTTTTGACAACAAAGAGAAAAACATGTCCAAAAAAAAATGGCAGTAAAAATGTCCCCAAATATTTCCCTTAGCTTGCCTGTTAGCACACATTTACTTTATAGCTGCTCAGAACCTCAAGGTCCCATTAGCATCGTCTTCCTCAGAGGTGAAGATGACGAACCTTGATCCTAATTCTATTAAGCTGTATCCTTTGTTTGATAAATGTTTGGACTGTAATTATAGTGTGTCACAACACAATATTTTCACATCCTGTCCAGTGAGCACGTCTTGCTAATGCAGAATAAATAACAACATGGTAAATAAAGCTGACAAATGCATGGGTGGAAGTGCTTTTTTTTTTTTTTTTTTTGCATTAAACTGTCAGAATTATGTTGAAGTGTTGAAATAAATTCAGAATATCATGGGAAAGGCATGTTAGCGGTCTTGTGCTCATGTTGTGTTGTTGTTAGCGGCAAAGCAAATGATTTACTCAGAAACCAGGAGCCCTAAAGTCATGAGAAAGTTCCCTGAAATGTCCAGTGGCTGAAAGTTCTCCAGTAAATCAACAGAAGGAACACGTGGTAAACACTACAGAGTCTGTTTGGAGACGGTAAACTCCGACTGCACATCTCTGTGTGTCCTTTGTGTGTTCTTGTTTGCATTGATTTACTTGCTGTTATGTGAGGAAACTAAGAACGGCGTGGGGAGGTGTTTTATGTAGCGCTGGGAAATGTTAGCAAATTAGCAAATTAGATCCGGATCCACGTTTGACGGTCAGAATGTCTAAAGCTTCAAAGCTAATGTAGCACCTGTGAGATAATGAAGGAGGCTAGGATGGCTGAAACTATTCTAATTCAGTTAAGTCAAGTCTGACTTATTGATCTAGATCAGGAGGGTCAAACTCTGGGGGGGCCACATCAGCATCACAGCTGTCCTCAAAGGGCCAGATGTAACTAATAAATGCAACTTATGTAACTCAATGTAAAGTAAAATAAATGTAACTACTCCTTAATGTTAAATAACTGAATTTATTACTAAATAAATCCTTTTAATTTGTCAGGTTATTAAACCCACAAACTCCATCAATCAAGGATCAAACTATCAATCAATAAAGAAAAATAACATCAGACACAAGTTTTTTCTCAAAGTTAAAATGGACTGAATTACTGCATCGTGAGAAATGTAATTTTTTAAATATTGTATTTATTTTTAGAAACTCTGACCTTTTATTCTCTCGCAGGCCACATAAAATGATGTGGAGGGCCACATTTGGCCCCTGGGCCTTGAGTTTGTCACATTTATGGTAGAGAATGCCTAGTGACATGAATTATTTCTCTCTGCAATAACTATGAAACCAAAAACAATGCCCCTACAGTTAGAAATTTATCAGCGAGATTCTGGTCACTGAGTCGCATCAGGAGGGTCTGATTTCGTGTGAATGAAACAATCCTGATGAAAATACTGACCAATCAGGACCTGTGGATTAATTTCTCACAGCAGCGGTGTTTTATTATGACCTGTAATCAGATTGTTAGCCCGCATCATGTCCAACAAAAAGGCTATTTCCAACGAGTGGACGGAGACGAGTTTATTTGCGATAGCAGCGTTTTGAAATGTCAAAACACTTCAGCTATAAATGAGAGAGAAATTAAGAATGGGACCTCTCTGGTTTGAAGGGTTTGTTGCCTTGGCAACCGTGACTCTCCTGGCTAATGTGTTTTTAAAATGACTGCGCTGACTCATCGTTCCCGCTGAAGAGATCCAGATCCGCAGGAGAAGGTCCCTCCTTGCTGACATTTAAAGCGGGTCGCTTCAAATCACCCATTATTGAGAAACACTCGTGAAACAGAGACGAGGTGTGTGAAACGTGTGTTTACACGCGGTAAACTTTTATGATCCTGAATATCAAGAAGTTTTAGTCTGCAGAAATAGATGTTGATGGTTGTGTTTTCCCCTTTTGTGCAAACACATTATCTCTGTCCAGCCGGTGAGGAATGACGACTATAAACCTGCAAATGGAGATGATATCTCTGCCCTCAAACTAATAAAAACACATTACAGTAAAATGAACCTTTAGTCTCACAGAGAAGAGTCTTGTTTTGTTCGCTGGAAGCAGAGATACAGCAGAAAGAGATGAGAAAGAAAGTCAGTGAAAGGAGCTCACTGGTTTGATTCAGTGAATGGAATAACATGAATTATATCTTTTATTTTGCAGCCTTGATACAACACAATAGGAGCTGTAGAAGCATTCAGCGTATTTATGGAACTTTTGATTATTTTCGTGCTTTAGAGTCTTTCCATAATGGAAAATCAGAGTTTATTTAGTCTTTTCTGGTTTTATTTTAGGTCTCTGTCCTGTTGGAAATGAAATTTGAAGGGTTCCACAAGTACCAAGGAAGAAAACGTTCAATTTCAACGTGAATCTTAAAGAAACATTGAATTCAAGGTTTCATTTAGCTTTTAATGCGAAATGAGCCTTTTTCAGAATTTTTGTGACTTGATGGAATTTGGTAAAACTTGGTGGAAGAGTCAGGCACATGAGATACAGAAAGGGATTGATGTTAATCTGGATTAAGGTTTTAATTTACTAAAAATAATTGTGAAACCTGGTAAAAACAAGCACCAACATCCAAACAGAGTTTGATTCTGGACAGAATTGGACATGTTTAGTTTAAGAATACAGTCAGTGGATTTTTTTTGTGACTCAAATTTTCCACTGGATCGCAATTATATTTATTTAATTTCCATCAGGCAGCAGAAAGATTCCCGTTGAACTTCCTTCATGTATCAGTTATTTTCCCATCGCAGTCTGAGGAGCAGGGGGAAAAAGATAATAAAACCTGAGACAAATTCATGTTGGAATAGTTAAAACCTCAAAGAAGATTACAAACATTTTATTGTGTGACTCAGGCGTTAAAACGACTATAACACCACAATAAAAGCATCTATTTGTTTTAACAGGATGGTTGCCGTGACGTTCACGAAAATATGGCTTTGCCCCGCCCATCCCAATAAGGAAATTAAATAAAATTTACACTCCATCCCCCTTTGATATCATGATATCATCGGTTGCATAAAATCAGTTTTGTCAGTCTCCCTCCCCCCACGCGCTGCCACGCCCCTTCAGAGCTCTACCTGCTTCTTCTCCTGAATCACCTTTGACCTCTGCTGCCAGGAAACAGTAGTGTAGTTAGGGTGTGTGTGCAAAAACAACCTGTATGGATGAAAACGTGTGTGTGTGTGTGTGTGTGTGTGTGTGTGTGTGTGTGTGTGTCGCGCCTCATCACACATCACCTCGACTATTGACAGCCAGAAAAAAGAATGGAGCGACGACATCATCTCTTTCCATGAGTGTGTGAGCGGCGCTAATGACTCAACCTTGGCTCTTTAGCAGGGTGGTGTTTGAATAAGAGTCGGCCATGACAGTGGGGGGGGGGCAGGAGGGGCAACCGGCGTGACTCAAGCTGCCCTACAGTAGTAAACAAAGCTGTCTGCGGAGGTGCTCCGTAGGTGGATGCTGTCACCATGGCAACCTCCCATCACATTGGTATGATTTCTGTTCAAGAAATAGGTTTATGGTCACACACATACACACACACACACACACACACACACACACACACACACACACACACACACACACACACACACACACACACACACACACACACACACACACACGGATGCAGGGATCTGGCTTTGACTCTCAGAGATGTGCTGACGGGTTTGACTCCTTTTGGATGGACAACTTGAAGAATCACCAGAGTGGAAACCAGTTTAGCCACTGGGGCGCCGCCATCAAGACAGAGAAGACTGGAAATAGAAATGCTGTATGAAGTTCACAGCAGACAGAGTTCAGGAGCCCAGAGGAATGAACGCTTCCGGGGTTTCTGCTATGCTAGGCTAACCAGATGCACACGCAGCGACATGTTGAACACTGATCTAAGGTACGAGTGGCATGAAATAAGTTCAGTTAGATTTATTTGTCAAATTCAATCTGTTCTTTTAGTGTTTTGTCACTTTAAACTTTATTAAAAGTAACAAAAGTCTAATTTTGCATGTTTTGTGACCGTGGGAGGGGCTGGAACATCTGAAGGGAACCCACACAGGAACAGGAAGCACAAACCCCACAAACACATGGTCTCTGGAAGGGATTCAAACCCACAACCTTCTCCTGTGGGTTAATGCTGAGCGCCAATCCGACATCCAGCCTCTACATAAAGAAGAGCTTTTTGTGTTTTTTTTGTTTTACTCAGGTGAGATTTAGAACAGACGGGACACCAAACATTTACACGGCATCAGAACTTTTTTTTTGTGCACTCACATCATATTTTCCATCATCACCAGTAACACCAGTCACCGACTGGTGAAGAGGAACCTGTGATGTCACCGTTTAGTTAGCGTCTAAGGATAGCACACATGAACTAGTCATCTGGATTTTTCCTGACCTCAGTGAGCAACTTCCTCCAGACATGAAGTCTCCATAAAAAAAACAGCAACTCTTAAACTTTAAATCTTTAATTCAGTGCACTTATTTTGTTGTTTTTGTTGGGTTTTTTTACACTTAATATCCCAGAAAAATTCTCAACAGCTTAAAGATACAAAACAGGTTCACAATCCAGTTGCAAAGCACATGCTCAAACAATAATGTTAATATTAAATAACTTTAAATAAATAAGGAATAAATATACACTTGTGCGACAGAGTATTTCGTAGTGGTTGTGTGAAAGCAACTCGTTTATATCTCTGTTGATTCTACGGTTGACGTCGGCGCCGCCCCTCAGCCCTTTATGTACAGTACAGACAAGTCCGACGCTGCCTGCAGCTCAGCCAGCATCAGTCTCTTCTTGTAGCTTCC